>NW_019208911.1:1202448-1417597 GCF_001890105.1 Penicilliopsis zonata CBS 506.65
TTTTTTTTTCCATCGTTGACCTTGCTAATGTTCACTGCAGAATCCTGACTGGGAAGAAGCCTCCACTTAAAGGTGTTCTTACGATAGACGTTGCGAACTAGGTAATGTGCAGGGAAAACCTAAGGTGCTTGGTATAATTAAGCCTGGTGTAATCCGTACGGCTTCGGAAAACAATATCATGCATCATTCTTTTTATTGTGACGAATCTCTCTAAATCGGCCATCTAGCTGCCATGTTATCCCCTCCACGCAATGTATACAAGACACGGGTCATATAGATCTGAGCTGGAATCTCGAAGGCGATTGATCTTGAGTATAATTTCCAGGCCAAAAAAGAGTACCTTGCGGATAAACCGAGTAAAAAGTAACGATTCGTGATGTTGGTTCTGTTTCCAAAAACAGAAATAGGGCTTAGGGCTCTGTGGATCGCAACTTTTCCGTCCCCGCAGCAAAACGTCGGGAAAGAAGATAGAGAGGTCAAACGGCCGCGATTTCATTGTATTTTTATATCTACCTTAGCAAAAGGCTCTGGAATCAGAGAGAAAGAGGTCGCCATGAAGCTCGACCCAAAAGCCATCCGTTACCTCACTACGGAAGATTTTCGAGTCCTCGCTGCGGTACCTACATCTCCCCCGCGCGTCTCTTATCGCAAGCCTAGATTGATTGACGGCTAACTCGGTGATTCTTTTTTGTTTCTTGTTTCGGTTCCAGGTAGAAGCAGGAAGCAGAAACCATGAAGTTGTACCAACGTCGTTGATCGCGCAGCTGTCAGGTCTTCGTGGTGGAAGTGGCGTGAATAAGGCGATTTCGAACTTGGCCAAGGTCAATTTGATTGGGAAAGTGAAGAATGCAAAATGTACGCTGAGTCTAAGACAATTTTCGAAGAGCGCGCCTGCTGATCATTCTTACGACAGATGATGGCTACCGACTCACATACGGAGGTCTGGACTACCTCGCGCTCAACGCTCACCAGAAGGCAAAGCACGTCTACTCTGTTGGGAACCAGGTTGGGGTGGGCAAGGAATCGGATATCATCGTGGTGGCCCATTCGAGCGGCGAGCAACGGATTCTCAAGATCCACCGGCTGGGTCGCATATCGTTCCGCACGGTCAAAACGAACCGGGACTACCTGCGCAATCGCAATACGGGTTCCTGGATGTACATGTCGCGGCTGGCGGCGATGAAGGAGTTTGCCTTTATGAAGGCGCTACGACAGAATGGGTTCTCGGTGCCCGAGCCCATCTCACAGAACCGACATACCATCGTGATGAGTCTGATCAATGCGTTTCCGATGCGGCAGGTGTCCGAGGTCCCGAACCCTGCCTCGCTTTACTCGGAGTTGATGGATATGATCCTGGAACTGGCACGATATGGGTTAATCCACGGCGACTTCAACGAGTTCAACATCCTGATCAAGGAAGAGGAAGACACCGAGGCTAAGGGCAAGGCACCTGAGACTTCGGAGGGAAGCCGGAACATCCGCCTAGTCCCGGTTCTCATTGACTTCCCGCAGATGGTCTCCATCGATCATCAGAATGCAGAAATGTACTTTGACCGGGACGTGAACTGCATCAAGCGCTTCTTCCAGAGACGGTTCCATTTCACCAGCGATGAACCGGGCCCGTTCTTCTCCGACGCCAAGAAACAGCTCCTCAAGAATCCTGGGAAAAGACTGGATGTCGAGGTTGAAGCCTCGGGCTTCTCGAAGAAGATGGCCAAGGAGCTTGAAGCATATATGAGGGAGGTTGGAGTAGACGGCGACGCGGGTTCTAAAGAAGATCGGGAAGACGACGAGGAAGACGAAGATGACAAAGATGACGACGAGGAGGAAGAGGAAGAGGATGTAGAAGAAGAAAATGCCGACGCTGAAGAGCAAGTGGATTCCAGTGAAGTGGACAACAGCTCGAAAAGGCTTGGAAACCTCAGTGTATCAGACTGATTCCGCCCAATCACACCTGTACTTAGAAATGATGATAATGAACCATGGTCCCAAATGGAACTAATTGTAATTGACAAAGCAAAAAGAAGGAAAGAAAGAAAGAAAACACAGTGTTGTTCAGGCCAAGGTTCAACTCCGCTGCTGGTATCTTAGGCGGTACGGCGCGCGACGCGGCCAACCACGCAATTTCTCTCTCCAAAGTTCCGCCGAGCCTAACACTTTTTGTACGCTTCAAGACGCAAGAATCCTCACGCTGTTCTTCTTCAATCGCCCTCGATCTATCCTGCTTTGATCGGCAAGGGAACAGACAAAATGGTCCGCCGGTTTTCAAAGTTCCCCAAGAAGCCCGCCGACTGGCTGCCTCCTACTGCTCCGCTGTCTATGCGGAAGCAAGTATTTCTGTGAGTGATCACCGGCACCGAACGAAGAGGGAGTTTTACTAATGGTGCTTTTTTTTCTTCCTTCTCAGACCTGAATTCACGATTGCTCTGATCCGGACTCCCTTCCTAGCCCCGCGATATGCCTCGTTCTACGTCCCCCTCAACTTCAACAAACTTGACATGCGCGACTACCTCAAGCGCTTATACGGGGTGACGACCGTCAGCATACGCAGCTTCGTCGAGCAGCAGAAGATTACCCGGATGCGCCCGCTGGGAAAATTCGGTTACGGACGGTGGAGAAGGCCGCAGTCCAAGAAGAAGATGACGGTTGAGATGACAGAGCCGTTTGCATGGCCAGAGGCACCGAAGGACATGGCTGCGTATGTTCTTTTTTCTCTTACATTCTCTTTTTAAGGAATCTAATATTCTGATCGTTGATTCTACAGATGGGAGACGGAACAATACTACAAGGCGAAGAAATACCAGGACCACCTCCACGACCAGCAACGTCCCGAAGCAGCAATGGAGGCCAACAAAGAGGACAGACAGGCCTTTGAGGAACAAGCAAAGGAGCTACAGGACGGCAAGCGCGTGTGGCGACCAACCTGGCAAGCTCTGGGGTTGAACTATGACCGGACGGCCGTGAACAGGAGAAGCAAAGGATCAGCTTCTTCGTAATTCTAATTCGGTTCGGTTCCTTCTACTGTTTTCCCCTTCCTTGTCCTCTCTTGGGCCCAGATACATGAATTGAGCAGAAAAAGCGCATTTTGGTCCCGGGGAATTGATCTATCTTCTTGAGTTCCTGTTTTATGCTACACCGTTCATGGGATGAAACGTGTGTTTCTGTACTATACTGTATATTTGACACAAATCATCAACTGTTTTACTTTATAACTCTCGAGTCCGGGTTTTGGAGCTAATTGCGATTTTTTAAAGCGCAGTGTAATTATAGTCATACTGTAGAAGAAATCAATTCGCTAAAGCCATACTACATAAGTGACACAGAAGAACGGTTAGAAGCAGAGAGCGGCGTTGTATAAAATACTTATACATGCTATCACTCGCTTATACAGATTCGTCAACATTCAGTAGACCTCACAGCCTACTTTCAAAAATATTTGCATGCTGTTCACCAGGGAAATGTGCATCCGGCCAGACATGACGGATGGCCTCCCAAATATGTCTGAGAGAGTAGGACAATGATTAGCATATAAGGAATACAATATATATAAAAAAAGGAATGAACCATACCTGACATGAATTATCTCCAAACCATCCTTTACCTCCTGGGGAACGTCTTTGACCTCTTTCCTGTTATGATCGGGTAGAAGGACGGTTTTGACGCCTGCACGCAGGGCCCCGATCAATTTTTCCTTGATGCCACCGACTGGCATGACGCGTCCTCTCAGGGAGATTTCACCGGTCATGGCGATCTGGGGCGGCACGGCCTTGCCCGTGAATAGGGAGATGAGAGCCAAGGTGTGCGCCAGGCCGGCAGATGGGCCGTCCTTGGGAATCGCGCCGGAAGGGCAGTGGACGTGCAAACTACGGCTCTTCATGATATCTTCGTTTGGATCGTGCGTGAGCCCAAGTTCGAAGGAATGGGCTTTGACCCAGGTCAATGCCACCTCCACAGATTCCTTGAGCACGTCGCCGAGCTTGCCCGTCAGCTGGACGCGGCCGTTGCCAGGCATATCAGCCACCTCGATGAAGAGGATACTTCCCTGGCCGCCGGTGGAATACGCCACGAGGCCCGTCACAACGCCCGGCCGTCCATGTTTCTCGGCTATTTCTTCGTCGAAACGTTCGATCCCAAGAATATCTTCCAGATTGTCGACCGCTACGATGGGGTCGTAAGAGGCTAACGCTCCCGTGTCGGTGGCGTCCGCATATTGGACAGCCTTGTAGCGACAGATCGAACTAATCTCTCGCTCCAGGTTGCGGACACCAGACTCACGTGTATAAGATGTGATGGTCTTGTCGATGACATCGTCAGAGAGATTGACCTGGCCGTCTGCAAGCCCGTTGGCCCGAATTTGCTTGGGGATCAAATGGCGTTTCGCGATATGCCTCTTCTCAACCGTGGTGTAGCCAGACAGCGTGATTGTCTCCATACGATCCAGCAGTGGGGCTGGGATCGTCTCGAGAGAGTTCGCAGTCGCAATGAAGAGGACCTTGCTCAGGTCGATCGGTACGTTGATGTAGTGATCCATGAAGGAATGGTTCTGCTCAGGATCCAAGACTTCCAACATTGCCGCAGATGGATCGCCCTGGAAATTCGCCCCTCCAATCTTGTCGATCTCATCAAGGAGGAAAACAGGGTTAGCGACCCCAACCTTCTTCAGGCCGCTCACTATCAGTCCAGGCATTGCTGCGACGTAGGTTCTGCGGTGGCCACGAATCTCAGCTTCGTCCCGCACGCCTCCCAGTGAGATTCTGTGGAACTTTCGTCCGAGAGACGTTGCGATAGACCGTGCCAGGCTGGTCTTGCCAGTGCCGGGGGGTCCGGCAAGGAGCAGGATGGGAGACTTGTCGCCCATCTGTCTGTTCTTTAGAAGCTGTAATTTAGCTTCAGCTGCAAGTCTGTCCGATTCAGGCAAGGTTTCTTTCTCCTTGTTGTCTTCAGTCATTGTATCCAGCGTCTGCGAAAGTTCGGCGATCTGCTTTTCGACACCTTGGTTGATGGATTGCTTGAGTCTAAGGACTGCAAGGTATTCGAGCAATCGCTTCTTTATTCTCTCCAAACCATAGTGGTCGTCATCCAACTGTTTCCGGGCTTGTTTCAGGGTTTCTGCTCCGAGCTGGTCTTCTGTGACCTTGGTCCACGGGATCTCGGCGAGATTCTCGAGATAGGTTCGACAGACACCGTATTCCGCATTTGCCGGATTCATCTTGCGCAGACGTCTGAGCTCTTTGTCAGCTACCTTTCTGGCCTCGGGACTGAGTTCCGCCTCCTGAAGCTTTTGTTGAAGCTCGTCGACCTCATCGGGCTCCTTCTCATCCTCATTTTGCCCGCTGGAGGCACCAGGTGGTGTCAGTCCTGCCAGGCTGCTCATCGCGCGTCTAGCTAGAAGCTCGCGGGGATCCATCTGACTGATATCGAGTCCAGATGTAGGAGGAAAGGAAGTTGTAGTAGTAAAGGACGTGATTTTAATATTGCTCTTGATGCCCTGCACTTGTCTGCCCAAAACCTCCACAGCCTTCTCCAGCCGACTCTTCAAGTCCGGTGAGGCGAGAATCATCAACTTCTCCTCGAAGGAAGAGTCCGAGATATCTGCCATAAAGTTTACGAGTTTTCCGGCCTGGCTTGGATCCGTCCTAGATATGTAGAGTTCAAATCGACGGGCGACAAGCGGGGAGAGGCGCGACGAGGCATTGGGCAATAATGACGAGAGTCGAAGAAGGGTCAAAAGCTCACGCGAGAGCTGTCTCAGTTGCTGAAACAATTCGTTAATCTCCGAGTCTTGTTCACTAGATTCTGGCAGACAGGTCAGTGGACGAAAGACGAAAAGGAAATAGGTACGGTGCAATAACCCGAGGGAGCACCTACCAATATCATCATGAAACGTAACCTCTGCTTCGAAAAATGGTTCTTCCTGTACGATCCTATCGACAGTAAATCTCTCCATACCCTGGATTAGCAGAAGAGGTTCCGCAAAGGCACGGCGCTGGACACCGGTGACCTTTCCAAGGGTCCCGAATCTGAAGAGATCCTCTTTTCTCGCTTCTCCGGCATCAAGAGAGTCATACTCCCCCCTCTTCTCCGCATCCACAGTCCCATCCTCCAGGAGCTGCTGGCCATCGTTACTCAACAGAGGCGAGCCAAGCGGAACGCATCCGAACGTTATCGGGGTGCCATCGTTCTTCAAACCCGCGGACTGGTTGAGAAGCGACGAGAGCAAGCTAGCCAGATCCGAGCGATTCGCAACTGGAAGCCGCAGTAAGACTCCGGGCAGCAGCACCGTGCCCTTGGGCAGGGGAATCAAAGCAAGCTTGGACGTCTTGCTGCTGTTGGGGGCCATCGTGACCGAGCCGCAGGTGAAACGTCACCGCTATCGCAGGTACCGGTAGTAATGAATGGCAAGAAGAGGATATGAATACTCCGCAGTTCGCAGTCCGGAGTAGTTACAGGGGTAGAAGTTTGTGTTCAAGCACGAGAGCTAACACGGGCGAGGTAAGCTTAATATAAGGTGAGTGGAGGTCCTCAGGTTCCAGAGCCCCGTCGATGAGCGTCACTCTGGGGGAAGATCGTGAGATAAGGAACCCGCGTCCGAAACCGAGGTCCGTACATCGGAGGGTTGGAACGAGCATCAGTTACGCTCAAGCAGGGATATTTGTATATTTATACTTAATCAAATCATTCATACCTCATAAGGAACCATTAAAACTACATAAATTCCCACTTCATATCCTCACAGTGCCTGCAGTGCAGGGGACAGAGCGAAATCGCCCCCAAAAGCACCGCCTCTGGGCCGAGTCGGCGCAGTCCCGTGATCGCGGAAAAGATTCCTCAGGAACCAACGCCTCGAGTTGTTCTCAACGACGACCACGTCTGGATCTTGCGTCTGCAGAACCGCACGATTTGAAGGTTTTTACGTGAACCGAGTCGCATCTGTCAATCAACTTTACTATTCAGGAATCAAAGGCTGTTTTGCTTGCCTCCTCTCAGAATGGCTGCCCCGCCTAACCCCTCCTCTGCAGATCGCTCGCGACGCGTGTTCACCGTTGGGACTCGCAGTTCGAAGCTTGCTCTCATGCAAACGGACATGGTCGTGGCGGAGTTGAAGAAGGTTTGTCCCGAGTATGAATTCAAGATCCACTCGCGCGAGACGGCGGGCGATCGGAGCATGATTGCGTTGAGAGATTTCACCACGAAGAACCTGTGGACGGAAGAGCTGGAAGAACTCTTAATCAAGGGCGATGTGGATATCATTGTTCATTCTCTGAAAGGTGAGTGGCGGTAGAAGGGGTTTTTTTTATATATACTTCAAGGTCCAAAACTGACGTGGTTGGGTTTTCAGATGTACCAACCCTTCTACCTGCCGGTTGCACTTTGGGCCCGACGCTAGAACGTGAGGATTCTAGAGATGTGTTAGTGATGAAACAAGGCTCGACAGCGTCTAGCCTGGAGGAGCTGCCCGCAGGGTCGGTTGTAGGGACTTCCTCCATCCGTCGGACTGCTCAGCTGGCACGCCTCTACCCTCGCCTTAAGGTGATGGATGTCCGTGGGAACATCGGCACCCGTCTGGCCAAACTCGACGCCGAAGACGGTCCGTATTCCTGCTTGATTCTCGCCGCTGCGGGTCTGCTGCGTCTGGACCTGGGTGACCGCATCACAAAGTATCTCGATTCAAAGAATGGCGGGATGCTCTACGCTGTTGGACAAGGTGCCTTGGGTATTGAGATCCGGAAAGAAGACGAGGCATTGCATCTGATGCTGAGCAAGATCGGCCACAACGAAACCACATTTGCTGTCCTAGCAGAGCGCAGTCTGCTCCGCACCCTCGAGGGCGGCTGCAGTGCCCCCCTGGGTGTCGAGACAGAGTGGGTTCACACCGTTGAGGGGCTGAAGAAACTGAGGATGCGAGCTATCGTTGTCAGCGTGGATGGATCTGAAATCGCGGAAGTTGAGGTCGATGGTGACGTCGATTCAAACGAGACTGCTGAAAGGTTTGGCATCACGGTTGCCAACGCATTGGTTGCTGAAGGTGCTGGGAAAATCCTCGAGGCCATCGAACGGACCAAGCGTGCTTCTTCTTAAGATCATGCTTCATATCGACCGATGGGTATTCCTCTTTTTTCTTCCTCCCGCAATGTACCCAATAGATGGAGAGAATGCCGGCCATCTCTTTTACTGTCGATCTTTGTGGGAGACATACTTTTAGACAGATGCGAAATATATATTCTCCAATCATCAACATTCACTAAGTTTAAACTTCTATAGTCAATCGAAATGGTATTTATCCTCAAGTGTTAGTTACACAGAAGAAGCGATTCCACTAGCTTGAGATATATCATTTCTTTTCGTCAAATGCCTTTTCTAGCTGCTAACCCCGAGGAGAAAGGAATTTCAGATAGGCCGCGCTTTATCGTGAGGCTTGAACTAGCTTCCAAATGGAAACCTGAAGTGTGACCAAGAATGAAGAATCTCGACGTTAGACCCGGGGCCCGCAGTTTGATGTGTCAAGTATATTATTCGGCGTGAAACTCATTTCTAGTTTATGACATAGCAGTCAATCGCTATATTCCAGTTTTCTTTGATCAAGGGAGCTGCATGCATGTCTCCTAGGTTAGGCAACCGCTCACGAGACTATAGAAGGCTTCATCTCGTCATACAAAGCGATACGGATCGCGTAGTCTGTGACGAGCCGGTCGAATTAGGTATCTTGGAGGATAGGATAATGTCAAGGAGGGTTGTTCAGCCTCTATTCAATGTGTTTCCGGAGCCTCGTGGGTTAGCCTCTTTAAACTCGTCCCACTCTCTGGCTTTCATTGTTTCTTCATCTGCTCGGTCCATGTCGTCCTCATCGACTTCTGGCTGGGCAGCCGACTGGTCACCTCCTTCAATGATGCCGCCCCGTTTTTTCTCTTCCTCGAGATATTCATCGATCGTCATGGTCGGCAAATTGTGTCCAGATCTGAAGACGCCCTGTTGCAGCTGGGTCCGGCGGTCAAGTAAAGTGAAGGGCTGTAAAGGTTTGCCTGCTTTGTTGAGCAAGGGGCCGGATCTGCCTCCTCTGAGAAGCTGGGCGAGAGGGGGGTCCACACGATCGGAGTAGCTGGATTGCTGCGCATCGCCACGTCTTCGGGCATCGTCGGTATAGCTCTGAGGCGCTTCGGGGGCTGACTTTCGGAACATTTCAAGCATGGATAACTCTTGCGATAGCAGGTCTAGCGTCTGAAATGTCTGGTGTGTGTACAGGTTGATCTCTGCGATGTATAGCTGCCGAACAACATCGTCGTCGCTCTGAAGGCGGTTCTGGTTCTGCGAGAGGTACTGGTTCAAATATCAGCATCCAAGCACACTGGTGATAGATAAAAGCCCTTATCAGACCTCGAGTTTTTGCTTGAGCTCTTTCTCCTCCCTGAAACGAGCGACCTTCACTTCTCGCCGAACAGCCGCGTCGGCGAGAGGGGCCAGCGAAAAAGACGCACTGTTCTCCACGTATCTCTCATAGAGCTTTTTATCACCATCCGACAGCAGGCGGTATTCGTCTAGGCGAGCAAGATAGCGTTCATATTGTTGCTGGGCACGGCGTAGGAGGGCCTCGCGGTCCGCACTGTAGGATTTTTGGAGTAGCTCGGCGAGCAGGTATTCCACGGTGAAATACCTACCACTTGGTTAGTTGCCAGTAGAAATCAACAGTCACCAGTTTACAAACGCACTGCAGGTCTCCAGAAGCAACATCCTCCAGCGTCTCGTTCGAGCTGAAAAGCGACAGCAAGCCCACAAGTCGCCGACACTCCTCCAGCTTCCTTATCACCCCGCCCACATCGTTGCGATAGCCCTCAGTATTCGAGTCGGTGCGTGATTCCAGGGCAGCTTTCTCGGCCTTGGCCGCCGTGAAGAGCGATCGCAGATTTTGAGGCTGTTCCATGTTCGTAGGACCAAGACTGGCGGTTGTCGTGCTGCAAGGGGCAGGGTGGGAATGCTGAATTGAAGCTCCAGCGAAACTCCCCGCACCACAGCCAGAAAAATAATCCAGTCCCCGCAGGAGTAATTGGACTGCACAACTATATAGCAGGTGTTGAATATTTTATGCCTGGAGAATAGCTGATATCTATTTGAATAGGACCTAATTATTATTATTGATGCTTATTAGTATTCATGATGTATACTCCTGCTGCCTTCGACATGAGACTCTTCTTTCTCAGTTGACTAATATAAAAAGATATATATCAACAACAGGAGCTCTCAACATCTTCCACAAAACATATATTTGAAGACGATTTCAAAGAATTAGACCTATTAGAATCCTTCAAGAGGTATATATAATTGTTTAGCTGCTATAAGAGCCGATTTTGCTACTATCATAGAAGAAAGAAGAATAGCCTCTTCTAGTCTATTGCTCTATTGCTCTATAGGCATGATAATTTCATGCAATTCTCTCTTAAATTAGAGAAAATAGATACTCTTGATATGTTTCTTTGATTTAGTGCTCATATATTAGTAGGCGATGTCCTTGTGTCTTCATCTATAGCTTTGAAACCTCTGGTGAATACTTGATACTATTTTGAAATAGCATCCGACTGCTGCAAAGAAGAGCTAAATCATATAAACCTAGTCCTCATTCACTTAATATCAGGAGATAAATACTTGATATTAAGGAGAAAACTTATAGACCAATCATGAATCCCTTATTTCTTTCCGTGAAATATTCAATTGTCTGCAAACGGGGCTGTTTGACTGCCTGATACATTCACCTCACCTGGTATCTTCTGCTTCGACCTGCCAGAGCAGTTCTTCCTCCCTTTTTTATCATGGCAGTAGCCTGATTGATATCATTCTGTGTCCATAGACTGCTATTCTACCGATACTAGAGAAGATGGACTCACCAAGAGAGCCAGTAGAAGACTCTCCGCCTGAAATCGCTGCAGCTGAGAATGCCTTTGAGAGACTATTGCTAGCAGAAACCACTGAGGCCAATGATGATAGAATGTCTGTCACCTCTGACGAGTCTGGAAATGATGCAGAAGATGCGGATGGCGCTAGTATAGGCATTACAACACGTCGACGAGTTCAAAATGCGCAATTTGAAGCTCTGTAGGTGATCCTGCGCCCCCATTCTCTGATACCTCTACTGACTAGGTCCAGTCTTTACAAACGTGCTGATCCGTCTTCTGAACCAATTCAAGCCCCTGCCTCCTCCCTGCCTGATGCACAACTGTCGACAGCACACCTTTTGGCGAGACACGATGCAGAGACGGGGCATCTGGACCCAAGGGAGTACCAAGTTGAGCTCTTCGAGAGAGCAAAGTCACGCAATACAATCGCAGTTCTGGACACCGGTACGTGAACTCTTGTCTTTTTTTCAATAATCTAATTGAAGATGCAGGCTCTGGTAAAACATTGATCGCCGTTCTCTTGCTGAAACACACCATACAAAATGAGCTGGTGGATCGTGGGACAGGGAAAGCCCATCG
The DNA here is from genome assembly GCF_001890105.1 of Penicilliopsis zonata CBS 506.65. Taxonomy (NCBI): domain Eukaryota; kingdom Fungi; phylum Ascomycota; class Eurotiomycetes; order Eurotiales; family Aspergillaceae; genus Penicilliopsis; species Penicilliopsis zonata. The sequence goes on from NW_019208911.1 coordinate 1,213,911, forward strand.
AGTCTCTTTCTTCTTGGTAATTCCTCTTCTATTATGAGAATATGAAAATCAACTAAGAACATATGCTCTTGCAGGTGGATAGTGTCACTCTGGTTTATCAACAAGCTGCCGTCTTGCGTAACAATCTAGATCAGAACGTCGCGCAGTTCTTCGGGGCGATGGGCACGGATCTTTGGAGCAAACAGACTTGGGAAGATCACCTCAAGAACAACATGGTCATCGTCTGTACTGCCCAGATCCTGAACCAGTGTCTACTCAACTCGCACATCAAGATGGAGCAGATCAATTTGCTGATTTTTGATGAGGCCCACCATACTAAGAAGGAACATCCTTATGCTAGGTTTGGCGCATCCTGATATAAGCTATTTAGAATCTGACAGTTTCCCCCTAGGATCATCAAAGATTCATATCTCAAAGAGATACCTTCAAAACGGCCGAGAGTATTTGGTATGACTGCATCACCGATCGATGCTAAGGGAGACGTCGTGGAAGCCGCTAGGTAAGTGACAGGGACTCAGTTGGGGTCTCGCGTGTTTACAAGACTAATATTCCTAAGGATGCTTGAGACACTGCTTGATAGTCAGATTGCAACCACCTCGAAGCTTACTTTGCTACGACATGTTGTTCGGCGTCCCACCGAGAAAGTTTGGCAGTACGACAAAGTCGTGCCTCCCTTTGCGACTGCCCTCCACAAGCTTCTGAAGGATCGCTATGGCGATATCAGCTGCTTTGAAGGCATCTTCAAATTCTCATGGAACGCTAGCTCTGAGCTGGGAAGATGGTGCTCGGATCGAATTTGGACCCTGGCTTTAGCGGACGATGTCTTACCGAAATACGAAGGCAGCATCAACAAGCTCTACTATGACAAAGATCCAGAACAGAAATCCGAGAAAGCCTATAAAGATGTCTCTCGGATCAAAGAAGCAAGCGAATTCGTCAAGCAGCTCGCATCGTCCGATCCGCATGGTGCAGAGGAGCTCAGCCCTAAGGTGCAGCTTCTCAAGCAAGAGATTCAAAAGTATTTTGAGAGGCCGACAGAGACAAAGTGTATTGTCTTCACCCAGGAGCGCTATACAGCCAAAATTCTCTGCGAGCTCTTCACCCAGCTGAAGATGCCGCATCTGAAACCTGGAGTGCTTGTCGGCGTTCGTTCCTCGGACATAGGAGGAATGAATACAACGTTTCGCCAACAGTTTCTCACATTGATCAGCTTCAGGAACGGTGACATCAATTGCTTGGTATGGCTTTTTGCTTTTGATACTGGTCTTTTACTGACTACTACGAAAAGTTTGCAACTTCGGTCGCTGAAGAAGGCCTTGACATCCCAGATTGCAACCTGGTGGTTAGGTACGATCTACTAGAAAAGGTTCCAGAATCACTGCTAATAAGACAAGGTTTGACCTCTACCATACCCTCATACAATATGTACAAAGCCGGGGGAGGGCTAGACATTATAATTCTACTGTGAGTCGACAATCTTAATGAAGCGATATCTCGTCTTCTAACATGGTCATCCACGACAAGTATGCAACCATCATCGAGAAAAGCAACTCCGAGCATACATACCGACTGGAAGAAGTCCGTCGCGCGGAGGTAGGGACATTGTCAATCGTTCCGCCCATTGAAGTTTGCCTGATGCAATGATAGGATATTATGCAAAAGTTCTGCGAATCCCTTCCTGAGGACCGGATACTCCACGGATACGACTATGATATCGACTCAATCATCCACAAGGATGGAGAGAAGAGAATTTACCAAATTCCATCCACAGGCGCTAAACTGACTTACCACTCTGCGATTGCCATTCTTGCACGCTATGCCAGTTCGTTGGTGAGTATGTGACCTCTGATATGGTGTCTTTGAGGCTTACCGTCTCCCAAACAGCAATATGAAAAGGAAACATCGGCTCAAGTCACATATATTGTTCTTCCAGCCAACAGTTCCTTTACCTGTGAGGTGATACTCCCCGAGAAGTCTCCCATCAGAGGACTCATTGGAACCCCTGCGATCAAGAAGTCGCTTGCTAAGCAGTCTGCCGCTTTTGATACATGTCTCTTGCTCCGGCAGCATAGACTGCTGGATGATTATTTTGCGTCGGTTTATCATAAGCGGCTGCCTGCTATGAGAAATGCCCGTCTGGCAATTACTTCCAAGCAGAAGAACCAATACGACATGATTACAAAACCGGAATTCTGGAAACAACATAGAGAGGTTGTTCCAGAGGTACTCTTCATCACAGTTATTTCCTTTATTCCAACGAGGACCCCAGCAAGAGAGCACCAAAGTTTTGCACTGCTTACTAGAGAGAGGTTGCCACATTGCCCTCAGTTCCCAATCTTCCTTGAGGATGATATTGAAACAAATGTCAAATTTCTACCCATCCTGGACGCCCTGGCAGTTTCGACTGATCAATTAAATGTTCTTACAACCTTCAGCCTTCGTGTATTCCGGGATGTATTCCACAAGATCTACGATCGGAACACAGAAAAGATGCCCTACTGGCTCTGCCCGGTGGTTGCTGAAGATTGCTTTGAACCGGCATCGAACCCAAAAGACGTGATTGATTGGCATCTGCTCATGTTTGTTCAAGACAACGACGCGGTAGAATGGTCATGTGGGATGGCCACTGAGCTTCTGCATAACCGATTCGTTTATGACCCATGGGATGGAAGGTATCGATACTTCACCCAGGTGGTAGATCCTAACCTGCGTGCCTCAGACCCGCCGCCCTCCTTTGTACAGCGCCGGAGACACATGGACAACATCTTGAACTTCTGCACAAGTCTGTCTAAGAATGGCCGGGCTCGGTTTATGGCTACGTGTGATTGGGATCAGCCTGTCATCCGTGCGGAACTGATCCGACTGCGTCGAAATCTCCTAGACAAAATGACGGATGCTGAGAAAGATTTTGAAGCTAGATCGGTGATCTGTCCGGAACCATTAAAGATATCCGCGGTGAGTCTGCCATAAACAATAAAGAGTATGTCGATATAATAGTAGTATTTGACTGACGATGGAGTACAGATTCCGGCCTCCCTCGCAGCTTCATGTTTGGCATTTCCTGCAATAATCAGCAGACTAGACTCCTACCTCATTGCCGTCGAAGCCTGCGATCATTTGGGGCTGGTCATCGAGCTTGAACATGCCCTGGAAGCATTGACCAAGGACTCTGACAATACCGAGGAACATAGGGGACAGCAGATTCATTTCCAGAGAGGGATGGGGAAGAATTACGAGCGCCTTGAGTTTCTGGGTGACTGTTTCCTCAAGATGGCGACTTCTATAGCACTGTTTTCACAGAACCCCGACGATGACGAGTTTGACTACCATGTCAACCGTATGTGCCTTATCTGCAACAAGAATTTGTTCAACTCTGCAATTGAAAAACGGCTATACGAGTTCATTCGAAGCCGCGGCTTTTCTAGGTATGTTTAAGAGTGGACTGATGCTCAAGTTAACCTTTGAAGACTGATGGGTCGCAATCAGACATGCATGGTATCCAGATGGCCTTACGCTGCTACAGGGCAAAGATCACAGCAAGAAGACATCTTCAGAGAGCAAGCATGCACTGGCTGAGAAGACTATTGCAGACGTCTGCGAGGCCTTGATTGGGGCTTCTCTACTCTCGGGTGGTCCCCAGCACCGCTTTGATATGGCCGTGAAAGCAGTTAGCACGTTTGTGGGCAGTGCAAGCCACAAAGTCACTTCTTGGCATGAATACTATGAACTATACTCCTTGCCAAAATATCAGACCCAAGGAGCCGACGGATTTGAGCTCGATCTTGCGCAGAAGGTGGAGGAAAAACTTGGGTACCGGTTCGCCTACCCTAGACTTCTCCGGTCAGCATTTACACACCCGTCGTATCCCTCCGCTTGGGCCAAGGTGCCGTGCTACCAGAGATTGGAGTTTCTGGGGGACTCTCTCCTTGACATGGTTTGCGTTGAAGATCTTTACCATAGGTTTCCGGACCGCGATCCACAGTGGTTGACGGAGCACAAGGTACGTTGTAAGCAGTATATGTGGCTTTGTGCAAATGTTGACAAGATGGTAGATGGCCATGGTATCCAACAAGTTCCTCGGCTACCTTGCCGTGAAACTTCAACTGCACACTCATCTGCAACATTTCAGCAACCCTCTTCAGTCGCAGATTACCCACTATGCAGAAGACATCCAGACCGCCGAGATCGAACATAAGCAGGCAGTGGATTTCTGGGTGGTTACCAAGGATCCACCGAAGGTATGTAAATCTCGAGGTATCTTGGCTGTACGCTCCCTGACAGGTGGTTACTGGGTAGTGTTTGCCCGATATGGTGGAAGCCTTCCTTGGTGCGGCCTTTGTGGATTCCAACTTTAACTTCCAAGTTGTCGAAGACTTTTTCCACAGACATATCAAGGTGCACTTCGAGGACATGTCCATCTACGACACGTTTGCTAACAAGCACCCAACGGTAAGCCCTGCTTCTCGGCTGGTGAACCTCCAAGCTGACACTCTCGGATATAGACATTCCTCCATAACCGGCTGACAAACGAGTATAACTGCACCAACTACTGCTTGAAGTCAGGCGAAATCCCGGGCATTGACGGACTGCCCCCGACAATATTGGCCGCTGTGATTGTGCACGACACCGTTGTCGCCGAGGGAACCGCATCCTCTGGACGGTACGCCAAGGTCAAAGCCAGCGAAAACGCCCTCTCCGTGCTCGAGGGTCTCCCTGCCTTCGAGTTCCGCAACAAGTACCACTGCAACTGCCAGGAGACGGACTCCAAGGCCCCAGAGATCGGAACTGCCATCTAGGTGTCTTTTGATTGACTGCCGTGTTTCATACCTCAGCATGCAGCCATATCTCTCCATAGAAAGCGACCAATTAGTTGTCCTTTGTTTTTTCGTACGGCGTTTAGAGAAAGCACTCGCCTAGGTACTCTGTGGTAGCCTGTAGTAGCAAGTGCAGTCACTCGTAGTTGCCGTCTGGGTCAGGAACCGAAAGCCGAGCCGCGCTAGCCTACAAATGGCAAGCTCTCCACTAGGCCCCATACGGCTAGTGTCAACCCCCTGACGGCGGGTCCGTGATCAGGGATCAGCCAAGAGACACGCCTGCCGCGTCCCACTGCATCGTGAGCCTTTCAGGTCGACGTGTTGAAGGTACTCCTACTCCCATACACCCTCTTGCTGCTGTGGTTTCCCTGTTTCACACACCCATCTAATCTATTCCTTCGTCCTTGTTCATTCTGTCGTGTACCCTTTTCATTAATATTCCTGGTGTGGCTACGAGGCAGCCAAACACGGTCGATCCCCGGTGTAAACACTCCCTGTACCATCCGCCAACGGAGGGTTTATTTTTGTCCCTTTTCGGCAACAACGAGGAATTCCAACCCTCGATGCGATCGGCGCAGAGTACAGTTTATAGCGAGCGTTAGAAATGGAGGTTGTCGCCTCCGCAGGGGCTGCGACAAATGGCGTGTCGACGCCAAACCCGGTGTCTCTAGTCGATCCGAATGTGCTCATACACTATTTGGTAGAGGTGCTCCAGGTGACACTGGGGGCTTCAAGGGCGGACCTGGAAAGCACGGGGAGCCTGCTATCCAAGGCGAAGTACAATGAGACGGCTCAGCGGTGTTTGCGATTTGCGTCGGAGTCGCAGGTTGCTCTCTACGTGCAGAAGGATGTTGTCGAGTCTGAAGAGACTGATGGAGCAGACGACGGCAGCGGTAGGGCCCTTCTGTCTGTGTGGTAATATCTATCTGAAAATCAGAGCTGATCCGGCTAGCTCTATCAGAGCAATATTTGTACAGTTTGTCGAATGAGGTCCTTGTTTCCGCCACAACCGCGGCGTCTGTCGTCTTCTTCAAACGGTCGGTGACCCTGGACCCGGCCTTACCCATCACATCGCAGGTCCAGGTGATGAATCTTGCGGGTCCTGCTTCCGCCAATGGTTCCGGTGCCCAGCAGAGCGTTTCGGTTCTACCTATCGAGGCCGTACATTCCGCCATCCACATCGGTCTCAAGCCGATATTCGACGCGTACACCCGAACCCACGAGATCCCCGGTGCTTCTAAAACCAAATCCGATGTGGAGGCGAAGACGGGCGTCCCCGGTGCGAATAGGAGGTTCGCGGAGCTGGAGCTTGCCCTACGACACTTGCAGCAGAATGTCGAAATTCCCGCCCTCAATCTACCGCTTCACGAGGTTGTGCAGGCGGCACTGGACGAGGCGGAGGCCAGAGGTATCAAGCCCTCTGTGGAACTGATTCCCCCGACCGTTCTCGAGAGCAGCGCGTTTATCAATAGCATCCAAGCAACCGTTAATGGCTGGATCAGGTCTATCCAGACGATCACCAAGATGTCGCGCGATGCGGACAGCGACTCGGCTGCCCAGGAAATAAACTTTTGGTTGTCGATGGAGACCGCGCTTGAAGGCATCGAGAATCAGCTGCGTGGAGATGGCGTTCAGTTGACCATGGATATCCTTCGCCATGCCAAACGTTATCAGGCAACCCTCAGTTTCGTAGCCGATACGGGCCTGCGCGAGGCTACTGACATGGTCCAGAAGTACAATCAGCTGATGCGAGACTTCCCTCTCGACGAGCTCCTGTCGGCTACTACGCTGCAGAAGGTACAAGAGTCGCTGGGTCTCATCTTCAACCACTTGAACAAGAAGTTGAAAATCTGCCCATACCCGATCAAACGCGCCCTTTCCCTCGTTGAGGCCATCTCCGGGGACCTCGATACTCAGATCCATGAACGCCTCAATGGCCGAACTATCATGCACCTGGATTACCGCGAGTTCAGATCGTTGATGAAGACGGCGGGCGCCATCTGGCGGACTTGGGATGAAAATCTCAAGGAGTTCACCAACGTCGCCCGTGATGCTATGCGACGCCGGAATGAGAAGTTCATTCCGATCAAGATCGTGGCACGTCATGAAAAGATTCAGGAGCGATTGAAATATATCAATACTTTCAGAGTCAACCATGAACAGCTTCAACGGACAATCGTGAACGTTCTCGGTCCCAAGACCACGACTACCGGAGACGCTCCGAATGGCGCCAACGCCGATGGAACCGTGATCGTCGAGGAGATTGGCGATGTGGACGCGGTGGAAGAAGTCGCCCAGGCCTACGCTGCCCTGAAAAATAGAGATGTGCTGGACGTATCTCCCCAAGGGACGCAGAATTGGATCCAGGAAGAGATTGCCTACAATGAACGGACCTCTCGCGTTGAAAACTCGATCATCGCCAGACTTCGTGATCGCCTTGCTACTGCAAAGAATGCCAATGAAATGTTTCGTGTATTCTCGAAATTCAACGCGCTCCTCGTTCGCCCCAAGATCAGAGGAGCCATTGGCGAATACCAGACCCAGTTGATCGACAATGTCAAACATGACATTTCTGGTCTGCACGAGCGCTTCAAGCAGCAGTATGGCCATTCCGAGGCACACGCCATGGCCCAGCTGCGAGACTTGCCTCCCGTCTCCGGTGCAATTGTCTGGGCCCGCCAGATCGAGCGGCAACTGGATGGATATATGCGGAAGGTCGAAGATGTTCTCGGCGAAGACTGGCACCTACACTCTGAAGGCCAGAAGCTTCAGTCTGAGGGCAACCTGTTCCGGAAGAAGCTCGACACACGACCAGTGTTCGAATCCTGGCTTCATGATGTGCAGCGACGACACATCACCATCTCCGGCCGGCTCTTCAACATCAACCGCAACCGTGCGGCTGGCAACACCCTGGAATTGAGTGTCAACTTTGACGCCCAAATTATTGCCCTTTTCAAAGAGGTTCGCAACTTGATCTGGCTTAACTTCCAGGTTCCCCATGCCGTCAGCAATATCTCCAAAGAGGCGAAGCGCGTCTATCCTTATGCCATCAGTCTGATGGAGAGCGTCAGGACCCTCCTACAGACCCACCGCTCGATCTTATCCATGACTGATGTTGCCATACTGCTCAATGGATATCTAAACGACGCGCAAGGCATGGTTGTCAAGGGTATTCCGCTTCGATGGGAGTCCTTCGTGCACTCCTATGAGTTACACGTTAAGCAATCTACCTTGACAAATGGGCCGATCGACCCTTCGGCGGGCAGCAGAGGCGAGAGCAAACACGTCCAGTTTGTTCGTGAATTTGCTGGTTCTGCGTCCATTCTACAGTCCAAGACGTCAACTTTGTCCTCTATCAACGAGAGCATCCAAAAGGCTATCCTGGAGCTGAAAACATGCCCATACGAAGCTGCCGCGTTCAAGCAGCATCTCGATAACATTCAAGTCGCAGTTGACAAGCTCAACCTCGAGAACTACGTGAATCTCGGGTTCTGGGTCGCGAACTTGAACTCGAAGATCGAGTCCATTCTTCGTGATCGGCTCCATCGCGCAATCCGTGAATGGATCGCATCATTCCAGGAAGCGAAGAACGAGAAGTACCCCGATCGGATCTCCAGTCACGCCAATAACTTCTCAACCGGTGAGAACGAGGTCGTGGCTTACAAGATCGAATTTCCACAGCTTCTTCATGAGATCTCGATGCGAAACCAGGTCCTCCACCTTGATCCACCCCTGCAATTTGCGCGAGCAAGTTGGTTCGCACACTTCGACGAATGGCTTGGAGTCATCTGCAACCTGGAAAAGATCAAGTCCTCTCGCTATCAGATTTCGATAGACGTCCAGAAAGTCCAGCTTTCAGAGGTTTGCTTCGCCACGCTGCCGCAGTACTGCACCAAAGAGCTAAACGAAGTCTATACCGCGGTCGAGTCTCGTCTAAAGGAGGTATCGGAGTATGTCGACAAGTGGCTACAGTTCCAGTCGCTGTGGGACTTGCAGTCTGACCAAGTCTACGACATTTTGGGCGATGATCTGTCGCAATGGCTCCAGCTCTTACAAGAGATCCGCAAGAGCCGAGCAACCTTTGATACGTCTGAAGTTAGCCGCGCCTTTGGCACCATCAGAATCGACTACGAGCAAGTGCAAACCCGCGTGAATGCCAAATACGATCAGTGGCAGCACGAGATCCTTCTTAAGTTTGGCTCAAAGCTCGGCGGCCGCATGAGAGAGGTTCACGCCGAGATTGCCGCTGCTCGCCGAGACCTAGAGGGTCAAACCCTGGAGGCTTCCTCAACCGCACACGCAGTCTCCTTCATCACGATCGTCCAGCAATGTAAACGAAAGGCCAGAATCTGGGAGCCAGAGGTCGACCTTTTCCGTCAGGGCCAGACAACATTGTCTCGTCAACGATATCAGTTCCCCAGTGACTGGCTTCACGTGGAGAACGTCGATGGCGAATGGGCAGCTTTGAACGAATTGTTGGTCCGGAAGAGCAAGATCGTCCAGGACCAGACTGAAGGATTACGCGCGAAGATCATCGCAGAGGACAGGGTCATAGGTGACAAGATTGCGGAGATCATCAGTCAGTGGAACGACGAGAAGCCTGTATCAGGTACCATCCCGCCAGAAGAGGCCTCGCGCATTCTGAGCTCCTTCCAATCCCGTCTGGAAGGCCTTCAGTCCGAGTTCGAAATGGTTTCCAAGGCGAAGGAAGCCCTCGATCTCCCTGCAAGCACGGAGTCTTCCCTGCCCGCCATGCTGGAGGAGGTACAAGACTTTATGTCCGTGTGGGCGGCTCTCTCAACCATCTGGAAGAGTCTCAATGATCTCCGAGACGGTCTTTGGACAAGTGTGCAGCCGAGGAAGCTCCGCCAGTCTCTTGATGGCCTGATCAAGATGACCAAGGAAATGCCCAGCCGGATGCGTCAATATGCTGCCTTTGAACACATCCAAAACGTGCTCCGACAGCTCTTGAAAGTCAATACATTGCTCTCCGACATGAAGTCCGAGGCGGTTCGGGAAAGACATTGGCAAAAGATCTACAAGGCTCTCAAACCAGGCAAGCGGTTCTCCCTCGTCTCCCTCACTCTTGGCGATGTCTGGGATCTTCAGCTTGTGTCCAGCGAAACCGTAATTCGCGACATTATTGCCCAGGCCCAGGGAGAAATGGCTCTGGAGGAGTTTTTGAAATCCGTCCGCGAGACCTGGCAAAACTACTCCCTGGACCTCGTCAACTACCAGAACAAGTGTCGCCTCATTCGTGGATTTGACGATCTCTTCGCCAAATGCAGCGAGAATCTCAATTCCCTGCAAGCCATGCGTCATTCCCCGTACTATAAAGAGTTTGAAGAGGAGGCGACCTCTTGGGAAGACAAGCTCAACCGTGTCCACGTTCTATTCGATGTCTGGATTGATGTTCAACGCCAGTGGGTCTACCTGGAAGGCGTCTTCACCGGTAACGCGGATATCAAGCATCTTCTTCCCTTGGAATCAAGCCGCTTCCAGAACATCAATTCTGAATTCTTTGCGGTGATGAAGAAAGTTTACAAGTCTCCCTTTGTACTGGATGTCCTAGCTATTAATGGTGTCCAAAAGTCGCTGGAAAGATTGGCGGAGCTTCTGAACAAGATCCAAAAGGCGCTTGGCGAGTATCTCGAGCGAGAGCGTGTCTCCTTCCCTCGGTTCTACTTTGTCGGTGATGAGGACTTGTTGGAGATCATTGGTAACAGCAATGACGTTCTCCGCGTTGCCAAGCACTTCAAAAAGATGTTCGCCGGCTTGTCTGGTTTGCTCATGGATGATGAAAGTAACATCGTGGGTTTCACTTCCAAAGAAGGCGAAGAGGTGCGACTGAAGAAGGAAGTGAACCTTGTCAAGACTCCTCGGATCAACGACTGGCTGAGTGCGCTGGAGGCCAGCATGAAGTCGACTTTAGCTGAGCTGCTGGCCGAAGCTGTTGAGCAGTTCGACACGCTGTACAACGCCCCAGATGTCGACCGCACCGCATTCAACGATTTTCTCGCTAATTACCCTGCCCAGATTGTTGTGCTTGCCAGTCAAGCTGTCTGGACTGGTGCCGTGCAGAAGTCTCTGGAGAATGACGGCAGCAACCTTCAGGCGTTATACGAGGCGGAAGTCAGAATCCTGGAGCTGCTTGCATCCACTGTCCTTGGAGAGCTGGATGCCATCAGCCGGAAGAAGTGTGAGCATATGATCACAGAATTCGTCCATCAGCGAGATGTCATCTCCAAACTCATCCAGTTCAACGCCTCGTCCCCGACCCATTACCTATGGCTCCTCCAGATGCGCTATGTCTACCGCAACGAAGGCGATTTCTTGCAACGCCTGTACGTCCACATGGCTAATGCCAAACTAAATTATGGGTTCGAGTATCTTGGTGTTCCCGAGCGCCTGGTCCGCACGCCTCTCACGGACCGCTGTTTCTTGACTCTCACGCAGGCCTTGTGCCAGAGACTGGGTGGCTCGCCTTACGGGCCTGCCGGTACTGGTAAAACGGAGTCTGTCAAGGCCCTGGGTCTGCAACTGGGTCGCTTTACTCTTGTCTTCTGCTGTGACGACACCTTTGATTTCCAGGCAATGGGTCGCATTTTCCTCGGTATCTGCCAAGTCGGTGCTTGGGGTTGTTTCGACGAATTCAACCGTTTGGAGGAAAGAATCCTGTCGGCCGTGTCTCAGCAGATCCAGAATATTCAGATCGGTTTGCGAAAGGGGACCGACGACCCCAAAGCCCAGATCGAACTCGTTGGCAGACGCCTGTCTGTCAACCCAAACACTGGAATCTTCATCACCATGAACCCCGGTTATGCGGGCCGTTCGAACTTGCCCGATAACTTGAAGAAGTTGTTCAGAAGCGTGGCGATGTCAAAGCCCGATAAAGAACTCATTGCCGAAGTGATGCTTTTCTCTCAAGGTTTCAAACAGGCCAAGCCTCTCTCTAAGCAAACAGTGCCATTCTTCGACCATTGCGCCGCGAAGCTATCGAAACAGGCCCATTACGACTTTGGTTTGCGTGCTTTGAAGAGTGTCCTTGTTAGTTCTGGTGGTCTCAAGCGTACGCGCCTAGCCAGCACAGAGGGCGAACTGGGCCCCGAGGCAATTGTCGAACCCCAAATTATAGTCCAGAGTCTTCGGGAGACGATTGCTCCAAAGTTAGTCCGTGAGGACGTTGACAGAATGCTCGAGATCCAAAGAGAAGACTTCCCAGGTGTGGAGTATATTCCGGCTGATTTCGAGAAACTCACCGAGGCCATCCGTGATATTGCCAAGGAACAACACATCGTTGACAGTGAAACCTGGACCACCAAGGTGTTACAACTTCACCAGATTCAGACCATTCATCATGGTGTCATGATGGTCGGTAAATCAGGCTCTGGAAAGTCCGCAGCGTGGAAGATCCTTCTGCAGGCGCTTCAACGGATCGAAGGCGTTGAAGGCGTTTCCCATATCATCGACTCCAAGGTCATGTCCAAGGAAGCACTGTATGGTAGTCTGGACAGCACCACGAGAGAATGGACGGACGGTCTTTTCACTGGCATCCTCAGAAAGATTGTTGACAACTTGCGAGGGGAGGACAGCAAACGCCACTGGATCGTGTTCGACGGTGATGTCGATCCTGAATGGGTCGAAAATTTGAACAGTGTGCTCGACGATAATAAGCTGCTGACGCTTCCCAACGGAGAACGTCTCAACCTGCCTCCCAATGTTCGCATCATGTTCGAGGTCGAGAGTCTCAAGTATGCTACACTGGCTACTGTTAGTCGTTGCGGTATGGTCTGGTTCAATGACGACACGGTCACTCCGGCCATGATGGTCAGCAATTATGTGGAATCACTGAAGACCAAAACATTTGAAGACTTGGATGACGATAGTGTTCCCGCTGGTCAGGCTTCAGTTAAGACTCAGGATGTCCAAGATATGCTATCAACCATCCTGAAGCAGCTTCTGCAGACCGATGACCTTATTCTCAAGACCCTTGAGGAGGCGCAGAAATATAACCACATCATGGAGTTCACCAGTATCCGAGCCCTCAATACATTATTCAGTCTGCTGAACAAAGCATGCCGGGATGTTCTCGAATATAACATCCAACACGTTGATTTCCCGCTTGACTCCGACCAGATCGAATCCTACATGTCGAAGAAGCTGCTTCTTGCCCTGGTCTGGTCGTTCACGGGTGACTGTCCACTGGGAGACCGTAAAGCTTTTGGAGAGTACATCACGGCATTCACAACGATCGACACCCCCCCGCTTGGAGACACATCTCTTATCGACTTCGATGTTTCCCTGCCAAAGTCCGAGTGGACCACCTGGCAATCACAGGTGCCTTCTGTTGAGATCAATACGCACTCCATAACGCAGACAGATGTCATCATCCCAACAGTCGATACAGTTCGACACGAAGATGTCCTCTATTCCTGGCTTGCAGAGCACAAGCCTTTGCTGCTTTGTGGTCCCCCGGGTTCGGGTAAAACGATGACACTTTTTGCTGCACTGCGAAAGCTCCCCAACATGGAAGTCGTCGGCCTGAACTTCTCCAGCGCGACTACCCCAGACCTGCTGATCAAGACCTTCGAACAGTACTGCGAGTACAGGAAGACTTTGAATGGCGTTGTCATGTCGCCAAACCAGATTGGTCGCTGGCTTGTCATTTTCTGTGATGAAATTAACCTTCCGGCTCCTGATCGCTATGGTACTCAGAGAGCTATCTCCTTCTTGAGGCAGTTGGTCGAACAGAACGGGTTCTGGAGAACATCTGACAAAACCTGGGTTACTCTGGACCGTATCCAGTTCGTTGGAGCCTGTAATCCTCCTACTGATGCTGGACGTACACCCATGGGCGAGAGATTCCTCCGCCACTCCCCGTTGATCATGGTCGACTACCCTGGCGAAATCTCGTTGAACCAGATCTACGGCACTTTCAACTCGGCGATCCTGAAGATCATTCCTCTGCTTCGAGGCTATTCTGAGTCTCTTACCAAGGCTATGGTCCAGTTTTACCTGGAGTCTCAATCAAGATTCACACCGAAGATCCAACCTCATTACGTCTATTCTCCTCGTGAACTGACTCGATGGGTGCGCGGTGTTTATGAAGCCATCAAGCCGCTAGAAAGCCTGTCCATAGAAGGTCTTGTCCGCATCTGGGCACACGAAGCTCTACGCCTGTTCCAAGATCGACTGGTCAACGAGGAGGAAAGAAACTGGACTGCAGATGCCGTGCGACGCATCGCCTTGGAACATTTCCCCACGATTGATGAGGAGCAGGCTCTGAGGGGACCCATCCTGTTTTCCAACTGGCTCTCTAAGAACTACGTCCCCGTGGAGCAGGAGCGACTTCGCGACTTTGTCAAGGCCCGTCTCAAGACATTTTGTGAAGAAGAGGTGGATGTCCCGCTTGTGCTGTTCAATGATGTCTTGGAGCATGCCCTACGTATTGACCGGGTGTTCCGTCAACCTCAAGGCCATCTTATCTTGATCGGTGTCAGTGGAAGTGGAAAAACCACGCTGTCTCGCTTCGTGGCCTGGATGAACGGTCTCAAGATCTTCCAGATCAAGGTTCATGGGAAGTACTCCTCGGAGGACTTTGACGACGACCTGCGCAGCGTTCTGCGCCGGGCAGGTTGCAAAGGCGAGAAGATCTGCTTTATCATGGATGAATCAAACGTTCTCGACTCTGGTTTCCTGGAGAGAATGAATACCCTTCTTGCCAACGCCGAGGTGCCAGGTCTGTTTGAAGGCGACGAGTTCTCATCACTGATGACTGCCTGTAAGGAAGGTGCTCAGAGACAAGGCCTCCTCCTTGATTCTCAGGAAGAGTTGTACAAATGGTTCACACAACAAATCGTCAAGAACCTACACGTTGTTTTCACCATGAATCCTCCCGAGGATGGCTTGTCTTCGAAGGCAGCGACAAGTCCTGCACTATTCAACCGTTGCGTACTCAACTGGATGGGCGATTGGTCAGATCAGGCTTTATTCCAGGTCGGCTCCGAGCTCACCCACTCAGTCGACCTCGACAAACCCAGCTTCATCGCACCGGACAGCATTCCTGTGGCCTATCGTGAGCTGAGTCTCCCTGCGTCCCACAGAGACGCGGTGGTGAACTCAATGGTCTACATCCATTACTCCTTGCAGAAATTCAACCAACGCCTGCAAAAGCAGCAAGGCAAGACGACCTATCTCACCCCGCGCCATTATCTCGACTTTGTTGCTCAATACGTGAAGCTTTTCAACGAAAAGCGGGAGGACCTGGAAGAGCAACAGCGACACTTGAATGTTGGTCTCGAGAAGTTGCGCGACACAGTGGACAAAGTGCGGGATTTACGTGCTAGTCTTGCTCAGAAGAAGACACAGCTAGAAAAGAAGGATGCCGAAGCCAACGAGAAGTTGCAACGGATGGTTGCCGATCAGCGGGAAGCTGAACAGAGAAAGGCGGCGTCCCTCGAAATCCAAACGGCGTTGGAGAAGCAGGAACGTGAGGTCGCCGAGCGAAAGGAGGTTGTATTGAATGATCTTGCCCGAGCGGAGCCTGCGGTTTTGGAAGCTCAAAAGAGTGTCAGCAACATCAAGCGGCAGCATCTGACCGAAGTTCGATCGATGGGTAACCCTCCTGCGAGTGTTCGCCTGGCCCTCGAGGCCGTTTGCACCCTTCTTGGTCACAAGGTCGACAGCTGGAAAACCATTCAAGGCATTGTGCGAAAAGACGATTTCATCGCAAGTATCGTCAACTATGATAATGAACGGCAAATGACGCGGAGCCACAGACTCAAGATGCAGAATGAGTTCCTTTCCAAAGAAGACTTCACCTACGAAAGAGTCAACCGTGCCAGTAAAGCTTGTGGTCCACTGGTCCAGTGGGTTGAAGCCCAGGTGAATTACTCTGAAATCCTGGATCGGGTTGGTCCCCTGCGCGAGGAGGTTGATCAACTCGAAGAGCAAGCTCTGCAAACCAAAGCAGAAGCCCAGGCCATTGAAAATACCATCCAGGGACTGGAAAGCAGTATTGCAACGTACAAGGCCGAATATGCATCGCTCATCAGCGAAACTCAGGCTATCAAGACGGAGATGTCGCGAGTTCAATTCAAAGTCGACAGAAGTGTCCGCCTGCTCGACAGCTTGTCGTCGGAGCGTGCAAGATGGGAGGAAGGGAGCCGCTCGTTCGAGACGCAGATTGGCACTCTTGTTGGTGACGTTCTGATTGCGGCCGCGTTCCTTGCCTACGGTGGTTTCTACGATCAGCAGTTCCGAAAGGCGATGGTTGACGATTGGGTTCACCACTTGGCACAGTCTGGCATCAGCTTCAAGCCTCACAATCCCATCACGGAGTACTTGTCCAACGCTGACGAACGGCTAACTTGGCAAGACCATTCGCTCCCCGTCGACGACTTGTGCACGGAGAACGCTATTATTCTCAAGCGCTTCAACAGATACCCTCTAATCATCGATCCCTCTGGCCGGGTCACGGAGTTCTTGCAGAAGGAGAACAAGGAAAGAAAGCTAACCGTCACAAGTTTCTTGGATGACTCCTTCGTCAAACAGCTGGAAAGCGCGCTGCGTTTCGGAAACCCGATCCTCATCCAAGATGCGGAACATCTGGATCCTATTCTGAACCACGTGCTCAACAAGGAGTACCAAAAGACCGGTGGTCGTGTGCTTATCCAGCTTGGCAGGCAAGAGATTGACTTTTCACCGGCCTTCAAGCTGTTCCTCTCGACACGGGATCCCTCGGCGTCGTTCCCCCCAGATGTCTGCAGTCGAACGACATTCGTCAACTTCACTGTCACGCAGAGCAGTCTGCAGACACAGTCCCTAAATGAGGTGCTGAAATTCGAGCGGCCCGATGTGGACGAGCGCCGAACCAACCTTGTCAAGCTGCAGGGCGAATTCAAGATTCATTTGCGCCAGCTGGAGAAGCGCTTGTTGCAAGCATTGAACGAGTCTCGGGGCAACATTCTCGACGATGACAATGTCATCGAGACGCTGGAGACCTTGAAGAAAGAAGCAGCCGAGATCTCCAAAAAGATGGTGGAGACCGAGGGTGTGATGACGGAAGTCGAGAATATCACATTGCAGTACAACATCATCGCCCGGTCTTGCAGTGCGGTGTTTGCGGTGCTGGAGCAGCTTCATCACATTAACCACTTCTACCAGTTCTCTCTGCAGTATTTTGTTGACATCTTCAACTCCGTGCTCTACCAGAACAAGCGCTTAGCCCAGGAGAAAGAACACGCTGCGCGAGTCCAAATCATCCTGCGCGATCTCTTCGTGACGACCTATCAGCGTACGTCCTTAGGTCTCCTTCAAAAGGACCGCATCACGTTGGCGATGCTCCTAGCCCAGGCTGCTCCATATTCGATGGACAAGAGTATCATCGACGGTATCCTAGACGAAAGCGTCGAGGGAACAGATCTGTCCACGGAACCGAGCGAAATGAGGGATCAAGTCTTGAGCAACCTTGCCAATATGTCTCTGTTCAGATCCTACGTGGACGCGATCACTCCGGAGCAGTGGACTCAATTCTGCACCGAGGAGCTTGCAGAGAATTTCATTCCTGTGATCTGGGATGAGGGTACCGAACAGCTCGATCAGCTACTTCGCTCCCTTCTCCTCGTGAAGCTGTGCCGGATGGATCGTTTCGTGCCCACGGCCGAACGATTCATTGCCGCCGTCTTTGGTCGCGAGTTCTTCGAGGGTAGCAGCGATCTGCAGAACGTGGTCGAGCAGGTCACAGCCACTTCGCCTATTTCACTCAGTTCCAGCCCAGGCTTCGATGCCAGCTACAAGGTCGACGCGTTGGTGGAACGCATGCACGCGACGTGTGCCAATATTGCCATGGGCTCGAACGAAGGTCTCGAGAGTGCTGACAAGGCGATTAGCAACGCCGCTGCTACCGGCAACTGGGTGTTGGTGAAGAACGTGCACCTTGCGCCATCGTGGCTTCAAAGCTTGGAGAAGCGCCTGGACTCGCTCAAGCCTCACCGGGATTTCCGGCTCTTCCTGTCGATGGAGTCCAGCCCGAAGATCCCCGTGAATCTGATTCGTGCCTCCCGGGTGCTCATGTACGAGCAGCCCGCTGGTATCCGGGCAAATATGAAGGATTCGCTTTCCTCATTGTCTTCGCGCGCCAGCAAGTCTCCTGTGGAGAAGGCTCGTGTCTATCTCCTACTGTCTTTCTTGCACGCCGTCGTCCAGGAGCGGCTACGCTACGCACCTAGCCTAGGATGGAAAGGATTCTGGGAATTCAACGATAGTGATGTAAGTTTTCACCCGATTCCCTGGCTCTCTACAATTCGCTAATTTCATATATAGTATGAGTGCTCGGCATATATCATTGACCACTGGATCGACTCAGTTTCGCAAGGTCGCTCGAACATTGCACCTCAGAAACTGCCCTGGGATATGATCCGAATCTTGGTGAAGGAGACATACGGCGGCAAGATCGACGACGTGGGCGATTTCGCGCAGCTGGAGGGTCTGGTCAATCAGTTCCTGACGCCCGCCGCGTTCGAGGATGATTACAAGCTGGTGTCTGGGGTGGAGAAGGATGACTGCCTGGCACTGCCCAGCCAGACGGGGCTGAACGACTTTGTACAATGGGTCAACCGCTTGCCCGAGCGCGAACCCCCGACGTACCTGGGCCTGCCTGCCAATGCGGAGAAGCTGTTGCTGGTCGGACATGGCAAGAAGATGGTCTCGGACCTGGCCAAGGTGGTGAATCTGCTGGACGAGGGAGAGCAGTTGATGGATGCATAGTGTATAGACTCTACTCTCCATTGTATATTCTAAGCTCTAGATACTTCTATGTCTGTTATTCTACAGTATTAATCTACTTTACCGAGAGTATTAGATACCGAAAGTCATTCATGACATTGAATTGACTGTCCTATCCTAAGCTAACGTCGCAAACATTATCCTCAGTCAACAAACACCTAAGTTCAAAGAACTAGAACCCAGGCGTAGAAGACAACGGTCGAGTTCAGAATCCGTACATGGGGGTTCCCAGCTATGAGTATGAGCATCAGCAAGACGGCGGTGGTTAAGTGAAGACTTTTGTTTTTAGGCCGATGAGATATACTTACGCGAGAGAGAACATAGACGACCTAGAAGGGTATGCATTAGCCATTCGATGATCGGTTTGAAAAGGTATCTCTAGAGACTTACATCTCTGCTATCAACAATCTATAGACATTATTAGTAGTAACTCGGTACAAAATGTCAATGAGATAGGTGGATAGACGCACTGTTCTTTCGTGGTCGGGGGTATTTCCCGACTCGAGAAGCTCGACGAGCTGACTTATGAGCTAGACCTGTCAGCATGAGACAGGTAGAGATATATAGGAAAATCACCAATTCGAGGCGGTCCTTAATCACCTGTCGGACCCCTTGGTAGATATCGATATTGATACGAGCGATGCCGCCGCGACGAGCAAGACGACTATGCATAGTTAGTTAAATGATGGTTTTAGTATATATCTTTTTTTCTGGACGAGAGTTGAAGATTTACCGGATGGATTGTCTGCCTGGGGGGGGGGGGGTGTTAGTAGGGACTTTATATCTACCTGGTTATAATTATAATGGGATATAGGATAACTTACTGACTCCCAGGATGTTGTCACGAATTGGCTTGCTGGAAGGAATCCGTGAGTTAGAGAGAGCCCTTGATACATGCTTCTCGGGGGGTTCCTGTGTGATGCTCACCGGCCACGACGGGGGAGAGCAGGGAAGCCGCCCGTAAGAGGGTTTCCAGTAGGAGGGGGAGTAATCATTTTGGATCTAGATATCTGGAAAATAGGTGTGCTGAAGTGGATTGATAGAAGGGTTGTTGGTGTGTAGAGTCAAAGAGATAGAGTAGCTGAGGATAGACTGTCAGGAGAGAAGGAGAGGTGCTCAGGATAAAGAGAAGAGTTGTTCAGGATGGGAAGGAGAGTAGTGAGAGATAGACTGAATAAAGACGGCTGGAGAGGAATATTGGCGGCTGGTTAGGTGGAGTGAATGTAAATTATAACTTATAATGGATGTGCCGATTAGGAGTAGTAGTATATTACCTAAAAGATGGAGACAAAGCCAATTGAGAAAACCTGGTTATATTGAACATAAGTGAAAGAGTGAGGTATTCTATTATAATTACTTATGATTCACATTGCAGAACCTATGTACTATGAGATGAAGGTGGCCTCGCAGAACAAAGAGCCTTCCTCTTCGACCTCAGTGTCGCCGATCTTCAGCTTCAACTTGAGCTTCTCTTGGGGGGAGTACTAAATGGATTATCAGCCTTGAGGCCTAAGTAGTAGCGAAAGAAGGGAATACCTGGAAAATGTAGGGCCTGGTGCCCGCCACGCTGCCGGCGATGGTCTTGATAAAGCCTGGCACCTCAGCCATGACGTCGATGCGGTCCAGCCTTGGCCCCAGCACGCCCTCAACGACGGCATTCACGTCGGCGAGGTCCTTGGTTGTGCCGGACCATTCCCACTTGATGGACTTGGGTTCGGGCCAGTCGCTCTCGCTGTCCTGAGAGGCCTCGGTATGGGTGGCCGAGTTAGTGGTGCCGGCGTAAATGACCTCGCCATCCTTGACAATGGCGCCGACGTTGACTTTGGTCGAACCGTATGAGGGAGGCGTGGTGAACTCCATCATGATGGCCGAGTAGGTGGGCGACTGGAAGTCGACAAAGTTCCACCGCGCAGCTAGACACATGATCAGTACAGTTGAAAAAAAAAAAAATCCCACTTGTGGTAATTAGTTGATGGAAAGGAAATTACCCGCGTGGTGAGGCTTCATGCCCTGCAGACCGTGGATGAACAGGCCGCGGCCGCCGAGGTCGTATGCCTTTTCCTTGGTGGTGATGGTGCCTGTGACGGCGCATCGGGGCCAGAAGGCATGGCGCATCGAGCCCCAGGGGTTGGCCGGGTCAGTGCCAAAGTACGAGGTACCATCCTTTCCGATGACAAAACCCGGGGTGACGCGGGTGAAGGTCAGTTCAACCAGGCTGCCCTCGTTCACCGCAGACTTGATGGTGTATGCGGTGCCCTCATCGTTGAGGGTCACCGAGAAGTTATCGGCGCCAAAGGAGACCATCTTCTCGTCGAACATGAGGTTGTACAGTGGGTCGGAGTACCACTTGTGTGGCTCATCGCCGCTCAGCGTATAGATCTTGGTGTTAAACTGGGCAGTGGTATGGATCCCTCTGTTTCCGTGAGTAATGGAAAGCCAGACGAGATGGTCAGGAGGGGGGGGTGGCCTCACGCAACATTGCTATAGATCACCTGCACCCAGGCCAGGGTCCCGTCGTCGGCCATGATGTAGAACGTCTGGGTCTCGACGTTGGTATACTGATATGCCTTCCACCGCATCTCATCGGCCGTCAGCTCGGTGTAGGGCGTCTCCTGCGTCTGCTGGGCGACCGACTGGATGGCCTCGGGGCCATAGATGGGCTCCTGGGTGCCCGCCACGCTGGCGAGCCTGTTTCCGACGTCAGTTCACGCTCCCATCACCATCTAGTTGGGAGCCGATGATCACTCACGTCGACTTGAGCCAGTTCATAGCGTTGATTGACGAAGAAAACGAATCAATATCACAGGCAGGAGACTCGGGTGTTCTCTTTTTCTTCCCACAAGCTGGTTCGGGGCTGGAAAGGAGACGGCAGGAGCGGATATTCTTTGGGCTGGGCTGGATTAACCTTTGATCAGCGTCGACGGGGCAAAGCAAACCTCTCCCACAAACACGACGCAGGACATACAGGCAGACAGCTGAGACCAACGAACAAGATCCGGCCACTCGAGAACACTTTCTTCTGCAAAAATTACTATCGCAGAGGAGGGGCACAAATAACATACGATGCGGCCATGACGTCCAGGCGGTTCTTCGTGTGATTCTGCACGAGTCCCCGCTCTGCTCACCGCCCGAAGAAACTTAACGTAAGCCGAAGCGGTTCAGGCTTCACGCAACCACCAGCGAGCGTGCAACCTCTTCTTTCAACCGATAGAATCCCCACCAGCTGCTGTCACCATGGCGAAAAGAGTGCTGGCGAAGGATCAGATTGTCAAGCTGATTGTCGGTGCGGGTCAAGCCAGCCCCAGTCCGCCCGTCGGTCCTGCGCTGGGAAGCAAAGGTGTCAAGAGCATGGATTTCTGCAAGGTAGACCTTTTTCTTTTTCTCTTTCTCTTTTTTTTTTCTCTTTTTCCTTTTAGAGTGTTCTTAATTTTCTAATATGATCAGGAATTCAATGCATTGACAGCTCATATCAACACGGGGGTTCCGATCCCGGCGCGGGTGACCATCCGGCCGGACCGGTCGTTCACATTCGATCTGCGGACGCCGACAACGACCTGGCTGCTGATGCAGGCCGCCAACCTGGAACCACGACAGAACCGGCAGCGCGGAGCGGGGAGACCGGGTCACGAGTCGGTCGGCCAGGTGTCGGTGAAACACGTGTACGAGATTGCGCGGATCAAGCACACCGAGACGCGGCTGTCCGGGCAGAGCCTACAGGGGCTGTGCAAGAGTATCATGGCGCAGGCCAAGTCTATGGGGATTGATGTGGTCGCATGAACAGAACTAGAGGGAGGCGTCGAGATTGATCTTGTTGTTCTGTTGTTCTCAGGCTTGAGACCTTCAGAGCAGGGGGGGGGGGGGGGGATGCTGTATACTACGAGCATGGCGTTGGGTCTATTATTCTATTTCCTGCTATCATTGCATTGCGATAGCGTTGGTGTATGTACATTACTTTCAAGTGAAAATTGCTCTCGTGCTGGAGACGAGGAAGTATTGAATCTACTTTGATATCTCCACTGCTCAGTGCTCTGCTCGGAAAATCGAATCACGTGATGTCGATTAGTGGACTCGGTGCCAACCATGACGTATCCTGGACAGGGAGTCTGTACTCCGTACCTGGGTATGTAGTAGATACCTAACTACCTACCAATACCAAGAGCCTAGACTTATTGTAGATACCAAACTGTTATTACGGAGTCCATAGATCTATTGGCAAATCTTATTGACGCCAAGACAAGGGTCAGGCAAAGGATCAACTATTGTTTTGCAGATGTACGGAGGTAGATATCTGCTTATTCTCCGCGATGTCCACCTTGCAGCAGCAGCAGCAGCAACAGCAGCAGTAGTAAGAGGAGGAATAGAATAATTAGATACCTGGGTAGGTACCTTAGGTAGGTTAGGTAGGGAGTGTGTAAGGTACCTAACCTAAGTATACTAGTGCTAATAATAGCGTAGTTAGTTCCTCAGGCAACGAAACTAATAGTAATCCGGATGAACGAATTGGATCTAGCGGCGGCGGCATGCCTCGACCGGAAAGAGCGGCAACTTCTGATGATATTCGACTACATGGAGATATAGAGATAATCCGTCTCTTACTTGATATTTGGTACTCTAGAACAAAGTATTTATAGCTTTGATAAATCTTTAATAGATTTATTTTAGCCTTGATTGTCGTCATGTACGGAGTACTACGGAGTATCTAACTAACTAGTAACTATTACATAGTATGCTCTGCCGAGTATCTTGGCGGCAGCAATGGATGATTAGGGACTGGAATAGTACAGAGTACAGAAGAAGAAACTCCCTCTTCTCTCTCTGACTATATATATTATAATATATACTACTACGTAGTAATCCTAATACTCCGGACTTGGACCCTGGAGCCTGGCCAACTGCAGACCCGCTGCCGACGAACCACAAGTCAGTGTCCCGCCCGCTTCCTGCTATCGCTCCCTCCTCCTCTCTTCCCTCCTCCTCCTCCTCCGTGCTCTTCTCCCTCCTCACCACCAACTCCTCTCCCCTCACGTCTCCTCTCCTTCGTCTCCCACCACCACCACCACCACGCTCTCCGCTCCTTCTCGTTGCCCGTCAATCGG
This sequence comes from Penicilliopsis zonata CBS 506.65, assembly GCF_001890105.1. NCBI lineage: Eukaryota > Fungi > Ascomycota > Eurotiomycetes > Eurotiales > Aspergillaceae > Penicilliopsis > Penicilliopsis zonata. Next base: position 1,237,606 of record NW_019208911.1, read on the forward strand.
TTTCTTCTTGGCTTCTCGTCGCCGCCCTCACTGATGCGGCGATTTTTTCCGACCGCGTAGCGTCTGCGTTCAGAATTTGACGCCCTCGGACCCTCTCCTACTCACCTCATCAGACGACCTTCCAACCACTCTCTCTCCCACAACCCGACTTTCTCCTTCTTTGATCCTATTCTCTCTTACTGTATGCCTTGAGTCTCGTTACCCTGCGGATCGGCTGTCTGTCAAATCCTCTCCAGATCGTGGGGTATGCGTCCCACCACGCATTCTCACTGTCGAGTATGACGTCTGACTCCCCCTCGATCCCTCCCCCTACGGCCACCATGGACTCTGGTATGCTCCTATCATCTGTCTCTCCGTGAAATTCTCGTCCCATATCTGCTTCCTTTCTTCTTTCTTTGGGTCTTGCGTTTTTTCTTTTTCTTCTTTTTCTTCTTTTTTCTTCTTTTTTTTCCCCCGCCCGCCTTGCTGACTCCTTGCGTTTTATTTTTTTTTTTCGGCCAGGTCCCAACCTCAACCTCAACGCCATGCAGTCGCCCCCCCCCGCTGATTCCAGCTCCTCCGTCAAACCGCCGCCGGGCCAGGTGCGTTTCTCCTCCGTCACCGAGGAGATCCAACCGCATAATCGCCGGACTACGCTATCCCCTACCCCGGAAGAGGAGGTGGAGGAAGGCTTCAGTGGCCTGAAGCCTGATGCTCAGGAGGAATTACGCGAACTGGCCATGAGCCTGCGCAGCACCCAGCTGCAGGAAAATCGTATTCGCCATTTCGCCTTTGAGACTGTCTCGCTCCCCTCGTCACGGGTACGTCTGACCCTTTTCTGTTGATTGATTGATTGATCGATCGATCGATTTGAATGGTCTGGCGCTGACACATCACATTCAGGTTGGGTCCCGCGAGTCCAGCGAACGGGGGCCCCAAGACACGGCGAGCTCTCATGGCGCCTCGCCGCGTGCTTCCCCTCCTGTCTCGGTCATGCAATCGCCTCCGTTAACCCCCGCAGCCACCCATTCCCGCGACGGAAAGAACGGTGACGGCCATAACCACCAAACCAATCATCCTAATCATCGCCATGGTCATGCCCATCCCCCGCCGGCCCTACAGACCGACCGGCTCAATGGTCAGCCCGTCGCCATGACCCCGGACACCTCTCCGCCCATCACCGTCGCTGACAACAGGGCCCCGGGGGCGCAGAGCACTTCGTCATCACGCCCTTCGTCAGCCGAGCAACTGTTATCGAAGCGGAATGACGCCACCACCACCACCACCCCTGGCGGCGCTTCCGAAACCATCGCCCGCCAAAACGAGGCCAAGCATCACCGCGCCCAGTTCTTCCTGGGCCCCAATGCTGAGAGCTCCCAGGAGGAAAGTCCGCCGCCCACTCCAAAATCCGATTTCGGTTCCTTCACCCCTCCGGGTGCCATTACCCCCGTGGGTGAGCCCAACGACCCATACGCGCGCAGTCGCCGCCCCCCTCAGTCGAAAACACAGATCGACTCCCGATTCATCTTTGGTAGCCTTGACTCCAAACGCCGCGGTCACCAGTCCTCTTCTTCCTTTGGCCGGCCTGCCACCCCACGCTCCACCAGCACCAGTGACCTGAAATCCCATGAGAATAAGCGCTCCTCACTTTTCGGCAGCAAGAAGGATCTTCGCGAGCAAGACTACGGACACATCGAGACCAGACCTCAGGGCTCCATGGCCGAGCTCAAGCGCTTCTTCAAGATGGGCCATCACCGCCACAAGCGCGGCGAGTCGCCCACCTCGGCCCCCAAGCGCTCCAGTCGCTCCTCGGGAAAGAGCGGCCCCTTCCACACGGGCCCCGATAACGTCCCCTTTGCCGACGACCACGGCCTCCAGTCTAAATACGGCAAACTGGGCCGCGTGCTGGGGTCCGGCGCCGGCGGCTCGGTCCGCCTGCTGAAGCGCAGCAGCGACGGCGTCACCTTCGCCGTCAAGCAGTTCCGCGACCGTCACTCCTGGGAGACCGAGAAGGAATACTCCAAAAAGGTGACGGCGGAGTTCTGCATCGGGTCCACTCTGCACCACGGCAACATCATCGAGACCCTAGACATCATCCAAGAAGGCCCCCATTGGTACGAGGTCATGGAATATGCCCCCTATGACCTGTTTGCCTGCGTCATGACCGGCAAGATGAGCAAGGACGAGATCGCCTGCTCCTTCCGCCAGATCGTCAGCGGTGTCGCCTACCTACACGGCATGGGACTCGCCCACCGTGATCTGAAACTCGATAATGTCGTGGTCAACGAACACGGCATCATGAAGCTCATCGACTTTGGAAGCGCTGTCGTCTTCCGCTATCCGTTTGAGAATGACATTGTTTTTGCGTCAGGTAAGTCTTGAAAAAAAAAGATTTTTTTTTTTCTCATGGTTCCGTACTGACCATCCTTCCTAGGCATTGTCGGATCGGACCCGTATTTAGCCCCCGAGGTGTATGATGAAAAGAAATATGATCCTCGCCCGACAGACATTTGGTCACTGGCCATCATCTTTTGCTGCATGACGCTGCGACGGTTCCCCTGGAAGCAACCGCGCACCAGTGATAACTCTTACCGACTGTTTGTGTCGACTCCGACCCCCGGGACGCCCGTGCCCGACGCGGAACCCCGGCGCATCCGTCCCAAATCCGCAGCCGACCTGGCTCAGAGCATTGACCCGAAGAAACCGCCTCCACTCCTTCTACCGGAGCAACCAGCTCAGGGGGCCGCCGAAAAGGTCAACGGGACCAACAACAACAATAACAACGTGTCCATCACCTCCGAGAAGGTAGAACCGGCGTCCAAGCCGGAACAAACTTCGGGTGACGAGAAAACGCCCGAGTCGCCGCAGGACGGCAACCGGCCCAAGGTCTCCCGTACCACCAGCAAGGAGGCACCCCCGCTGCCGCCGGGCGTCCAGTCTGGCCAGCGACAGGAGGTGATCAAGGGGCCCTGGCGGCTGTTACGCATCCTGCCGCGTGAGAGTCGGCATGTCATCGGACGCATGCTCAAGGTCAACCCCAAGGAGCGTGCGACGCTGGATGAGGTGCTCACAGATGACTGGGTGCGTGCCATCAAGGTCTGCCAGCAGGAGGTCAACGGTGAGCTGATTCGGGCTCCTGGCCACGAACATGTCCTCGAACCGCCAGCCCCCAGTCCCCAGGAGACCAGCAAAGCCAACCAAAGGTCTCATCACAAGGACAAGAACTCTATCAAAGGACGATAAATAACTGCGTCCCCTGTTTTTCCCCCTCTTCTTCTTTTCTTTTTCTTAATACCTGTCTTCTCCTTGTCTATATTGTTTAATGTTTCAAAGATCCGTCTTTCCTCTTCCCTCGTCCCCCCCTCCCCCTTCCTTCTTCCTCTTCTTGCTTCTGCTCAGCCGTCTGTTTCCCTGGGCGGTCATCTATCAGGCGCGATCGAGCTCTTGATTCCGGATGTCTAAATTTCTTGACGGATTTGCTTGTCGTCGTGTGTGTGCACGACATGTTTTTTTTTTTTTTTTTTTTTTTTTCCTTCTCTTTTTTTTTGGGCGTTGGATCTGAGCAAGGGTTCATGACTCTTATCGAGGCCTCAGCTCAGGCCTCTTGCTTGTTTATCCGGTCGGCACTTGATGCCATGGTAGATATTAGGGGCACGTACAAATTGTAGATTGACTGTTAAGTATACCAGTAGCTTTCTTCTACTACTACTACTACTACTACTCTTTATTCTACGTAATGACTACATAACTTCTACTACTAGTTCGTCTCCACTGCGATAGCGGAGATCAGATAACCGAGGAATTTGACTCGAACGACCTCCAACTCTCCTATCCATCCTATCCATCCTACGCGTCTCTTCGAATAGACTGTCGACGGAGTAATTGGGGGTTTCTTTCCTTCCTCTCTCACTTGTTTTTCTTTTTCCTTTTGGTTGCTCTCTTTGCTCTCTTCCACGATGAGCGAAGATCCACGGGTCTCCCTGTGGACCAGATCACTGGTTGTATGTTTCCCCGTTGTCCTTGTATATTCATTATATTCAGTATATTGGATTATATTGGATTATATTCGATTGGTTCTATGCTTTACTCCTGCTTACAAGCTAGTCTGGCGCCATCGCCGGCCTCACAGTCGACTGCTCCCTCTACCCGCTCGACACGATCAAGACCCGGCTCCAGAAAGCTCGCACCCCGCTGTCAAGCTCTTCAGCTTCAGCTTCGACGACGACCATCCCTAAGCCGTCGCTTCGGCAGACTCTCCGCGGGATCTACGCCGGTCTTCCGTCCGTGCTGTTCGGGTCTGCGCCTTCTGCCGCCTCGTTCTTCATCGTCTACGATGGGGTGAAACGGACGCTTCTCGACATGGAAAAGAATCCAGGGGCGGAAAGGAAACCATCTCGGACACACCTCATCCTCACACACTCGCTTGCTTCGTCGCTTGGTGAGATCGCGGCGTGCGCCGTCCGCGTGCCGACGGAGGTGGTCAAGCAGCGCGCCCAGGCGGGGCTCTTCGGCGGCTCGACCCTGCTCGCTCTCACGGATATTCTGAATCTACGCCGGCAGCCGTCGGGGGGTTATCTTCGGGTGATTCGTGAGCTGTACCGTGGAGCGGGGATCACGATCGCGCGCGAGATTCCCTTTACAGTCCTGCAGTTTACCATGTGGGAGTCCATGAAGGAGAGCTACATGAAACGATCATCACAGTCATCACAGTCATCACGGTCGTCGTCTGGTGCGTCGGGGAATGGGTTTATTCCTGCCTCGACGAGCGCGGTATTCGGAAGCATCGCTGGTGCGATTGCCGCGGGGCTGACCACCCCGTTGGACGTGATCAAGACGCGGGTGATGCTCGCGCGACGAGACGAAGGCGCCGGCCGGGTGCGAGTGCGAGAGATCGTGCAGGAGATTGCGAGCGAGGGAGGAGCTGGCGCCTTCTTCAGGGGCGTTGGCCCGCGGGTGGCCTGGATCGGCATCGGGGGGGCGGTCTTCCTGGGGAGTTACCAGTGGGCATGGAATACGTTGGGAAGGAGGGAGGAGAAGAGTGATCTGGGCCAGCCAGTTGATCTCTGATCGTTTCTGTGTTAATATGCCTATAGAGGTTTTCTAAGCGTTGTCTATACAGTGTACAAAACTAGAATATAGAGAGAGCATCATGCGATCATTCGATCCTTACCTTACTCTGCCTAATATTATGTAGTACCCTCACTATATTTGATTGATTTTATTATTAATAAATAAACAAGACACGATACTGATATTAATATGGATTTTTATCTCCAAATATTAGTCAATTCGTTATACTCCAGTCAGTCGGTCTTGCTTACCCGCCTCTTCTTCCCCTCTCGCTTCTCCTCCTTCTCCCACTCTCTTTCGGCTTCAATCCTCTGCTCTGCCTCTGCTTTCTCTGTCTTAGCCCTCCCCTTTGTCTCTATTTTCCTCTGTTTCTGCTTTCCTTCTCTGTGAATACCCTTTCTACTTCTCCCTGCAGTCCCTGTAGTCCCTGCAGTCCCTGCTACTATCTATCTGTTTTCTCTCGAGTGATCAGCATCGACAGATAAGCTCCGCATTCTCTCTCCACAGTGTGCCTCCTGGCAATCAGCCTGCATGGCGAGGAAATTCAGCCATCAGAGGGTCACTTATGGTATATTTCTGACTTTCAATCCTATTCTTTTTTTTTTTTTTTTGGTTCATTCTTGCTAATGGTCTAGTCCTTCCTCCCCCTGACGCTCCAGGCGGCCACCGACTGGGTGTGAACGGATTGGCGGTCGACGTCGACAACTCCATCCTGTAAGACAGCCTTTTTTTCTTCTTCTTCTTCTTCTTCTTCTTCTTCTTCTTCTTCTTCTTCTTATTACTTGGTCTTTGCTTATATCTGTGTTAGATATTCCGCTGGTCGCGATGGCGTCGTCTGCTCGTGGAACCTTGATGCCTCGGCCGCTACGACCCCCGACACGAAGAACCCTCCCGCAACGACCTTTCGCAGCCAGGTCCAGGCACACAGCCACTGGATTAACGATATCGTCCTGACGCAAAACAACGAGGCGCTTGTCTCTGCCTCGTCGGATACCACTGTGCGCCTGTGGCGCCCGCACGCGGACGCCGCCGACCTCCCCGCCCCGATCGGCAAACACGCCGACTATGTCAAGTGTCTGGCAACGCCCGGGAGCAGCTCGTCCTGGGTCGCCTCGGGCGGGCTGGACCACTACCTCTACCTGTGGGACGTCAACGGCGGCGGCGAGACGCTCAAGATCGACACCTGCGGCGACGACAAGACGGCCAAGGGCTCCGTCTACGCGCTGGGCGCCGTTCACTCCGTGCTCGCCACGGGAGGGCCTGAGAGCGCCGTGCGTGTCTGGGACCCCAAGTCCGGGAAGCTGATCACCAAGTTCGTCGGCCATACGGACAACGTGCGCGACATTCTCATCAACCGCGCCGGCGATACCATCATGACCGCCTCGTCGGACCAGACCGTCAAGATCTGGTCTCTGACCGCCGGCCGCTGCATGCACACCCTCACCATGCACAACGACAGCGTCTGGTCCCTGTATTCCGACGATCCGGACCTCGCTGTCTTTTATTCTAGCGACCGCTCTGGTCTCGTCGCCAAGACTGATACCCGTCGCGCCTCGGACATCGATCACGGCCTTTGCGTCGCTGTCCTGCAGGAGCACGAGGGTGTCGTCAAGGTCGTCGCGGCCGGGGACTCCATTTGGACCGCTACCCCGAAATCTAGCATCAACCGCTGGCGCAACATCGACACTACGCTTGAGATCGAGGCTCCGCCAGCTTCAGAAGAAGAGGAAGAAGAAGAAGAAGAAGAAGAAGAAGAAAAGAAACAGACTGAGCCCGCGCCGGCAAAAGCAGCAGCTGAAACGGCGCCAGCATCCAAAGAAGCTCCTCCGAAACCTCAGAAGATCCCCTACAATTCGGTCCTCCTTCTGACCAGTACCTCGACTTTCCCCCATACAGCCCGGCCGGGTGTGGAGGTGACCAACCCAAGGGCCAATGCAACCAGTCAGTCCGACGATGAGTTGGGACTCGCTGCCCCCGCGCTGTCCCTGCCGGTTGAGACCATAGAGGGCCAACACGGACTGATCAAATACTTGATGCTCAACGACCGCAAACGAACCCTAACCCAAGATTCGGCGGGCGAGGTTGTCCTGTGGGATCTTCTCAAGGTAAGTCTTTTTGACTCTTATCAAAGCCTCTTTTCTTTGTTTTCTAATTGTTTAGTGCACACCCATCAAACAGTTCGGTAAATGCCATATGGACGACGTCGCTCTTGAAATCAATACCACGGAAAGCATTGCCCACTGGTGCACCATTGATATCCGGACGGGTCGGCTGTCGGTCATCGTCGAGCTTAACCGGTGCTTCGACGCTGAGGTATATGCGGATGAAGCCGATCTGGCAGATCTCACTCCTTTCCGCGAAGACCAGCGAAGTAGGTCTTTATACTTGCCACTATATATATATATATACATATGTGTATACTTTTTGAGAATATCGAATGATGCTGACAATTGCAAGTCAATCTTGGCAAGTGGATTCTGCGGTGGTTATTTGCCCCTCTGGTCGACGAGGAGATGGCACGCGACGCGCAGTATCGCGCGACGGCCGTGGCCAAAGCCGAGGAGATTGCCAAATCCACCGCCGAGGCCGCCAATTCGTCGTCTTCTTCGTCGCATGCGACCTCACGACCGATCGGAATCCCCGTGCCGCCGCGGGATATTGGCGGCGCCGGGTTTGGACATGGAGTGCCGGTCACGCCTGGGTTTAGCATCGCGTCCACGAACCACTTTGGCACCTCGCCCTTCACCATGGGTGATGACGACGGCTCAGAGCTGCTCTCTTCCTCACACCCGCCTGCACCGACCTCGGCGGTAGCAGCAGACCTGACGCGCAGCTCGGGCGATTACTTTTCATCGCGGCCGGTGTTTGGGACTACTCCCACCACGGCAGTCGACGAGAAGAACCCACTGTCCAGGATTGATTCGCAGACCCAGGCACCCTCGAGTGGTGCCGCCTTGCCACAGTCGCCGTCGGAGCCGGACAAGGAGGAGAAGAAGCAGCGCGGCGGGTCGCTGTTCAGCAAGAAGTGGAATCTCCCCAAGAAGCTGGGCCGCACCCCCTCAGAGGCCAAGCCGCCTGTCCAGGAGGAAAAGGTCGAGGACTCGGACAAATCGTCGGTCAAAGAGGAGAAGGTGTACGAGAACAACCTGGGCGGCGTGATCGAGCGCATGCGCGACGAGTACGAGGAATTCCTGGCCGCCCATCCGGCGCAGGCGTCCGAGCTGGTCTCGGCCATCACCCCAAGCCCGGAGATCGAGACACCCCGGCTCGATGTGCCCGCTCGCACCACCATCTTCATCCAGGAGGAGTCGGGCGACTCGGCCGTCGCCACAGATTTGTACCGGGGGAGCTTCGAATCGGTCGCGCAGGACATTGACAAGTTGGAGAAGTCGATTCCCCAATGGTTGGGCGAGTTGTTACTGAAGGTAAAAAAAAAAAAGCCAAAAAAAAGGAATAAAGCTGACCGACAGAACCAAATCATCCCGAAAGAACCTGTCAAGGTGGCATTTACCTTGAAGCCGTACGACGACTTGCTGCCACACGTTTCCAAGCCCGATTTGTAAGAATACACTCATCTCTTAACTATTACTTGATACTTCTAGTCTAACTTGCTAGGACAAACGGCAGCTCCCGACTGAACGCGAACCGCATGCTCCGCGCAAAGAAGATTCTGGCATATGTAGCAGAGCGGATCGATCCGAACTACGCAGACGAAGAAAATGCCCTCAAGCCGGAGGAGTATCTTGAGCTGTACTGTCAGAGAACGGTAAGTTCGTTCCATTGACGCTTCTTCTTCTTCTTCTTCTTCTTCTTCTTCTTTTTCTAAGATATCAGATCATCCCTTCGAACATGACACTCGCAACTATCCGACAACACCTGTGGCGCTCTGGCGGCGACATGGTTCTCTTCTACAAGGCTAACGGCCGACGAGAGATCAAGATGCCTCCATCGGAAGAAGAGGGACAGGCACAGGCACAGGGACAACCTGCGAGTCTGCCGGCAAGCATCCACTCATCTACACCGTCAGGGCCTGCCTCGCCGAAGCCTTGATGTAGATTATTACATCATGTATATATGTAGTGTAGCGCAAAATATCTTGCTAGAACTGGTACTGTCGTGAATAAATATTCCATTCTCTATAGTCCATACTGTTTATACTCATACTACAGCTAATACCAATCAGGTCTAGTCTGGATATGCCCACGCACGTCCCGTAATTTCCACTTCCACTTCACTTCCACTTCAACTTCAACTTCACTTCACCTCAACATCACTCAATAATGTATAATGTACCATGCCATCCCACCAGACCAATTCCTCGCCAGATTTCACCATCTGTGGACTTCTTGCCGTTCCGTGATCCACAGGACGCGCCGTCGTGATGGGTTTCCCTCGCGAGTAGGTGAGAGTCATCAATCCTTCAATCTATATATAACCATTCTCATTATATCTAGGCATCGCCGTCAGCGGGGGCATGGACTCGATGGCCCTCACCCATCTCTGTCAACAGGCAGGGCTGGACGTCACTGCCTTTGTAGTGGATCATCAGGCGAGAGAAGAGAGTGCCCGTGAAGCACGCACAGTCGCTTCATGGTTGGAGAATATGAGTGTGTTTTTATACTACTACTACAGTCGTAATATGGGCGATATCTAATGCTTAAAGGGGTTAAAACGCATGTGTTACGATTAAACTGGTCTGCCAACGTGTCGGCGTTTGAAACGCAGGCCCGTCGTCTGCGCTTCCAGGCTCTTGGGAGAGCGTGTCACGAACACGATCTCGATACCCTCCTACTAGGCCATCACCGGGACGACGCGGTCGAGACAACACTGTGGCGACTTGCATGCGGTGCCAAGGGCGCCGGACTGGCGGGCATTGCGCCCGTGGCGAAGATTCCAGAGTGTCATGGCTTGTACGGGGTTTCGGAGAGTGGGCTGCAAACCAAGTGGGAGAGCCCGGTGACGACCGAGAGCTCAGCGATGACCGGCAAGACCAGCGATGGAGTGGTTTCATCCGGGGGGATTCTTCTCGTGCGTCCCCTGCTCGAATTTCCCAAGGCACAGTTACAAGCGACCTGCGCGTCCAACGGGATCCCCTTCGTCACGGACGCGACCAACTTCGACACCAGTCTCACGCCGCGCAACGCGATCCGCAGTCTTCTCGTCCACGGCGGCAGACGGCTCCCCCGCGCGCTCCGCACGGATTCCATCCTCTCGCTGATCGCCTCGAGCAGGGACCGGCTATACGAAGCAGATCGCAAATCAGATCATCTGCTCTCCCTCTTCCACCTGGAGACCTTTGATCCTCGCACAGGTCTGCTCCGTGTTCAGTTCCCACGCACACAGACACAGACGGAAACCCAGGTGGCATCGCTCACCCTCCGTCGCGTGGCAGAGCTGGTCTCGCCCTTCCCGGATAACCACTTTCCCCTCCGCAGCTATGGACAGTTTGTCGGGGACGTTTTCAACCACAGTGAAACAGACTCGACTACGAAGAAGAAAAAGAAGAAGAAGACCGCCTTCACCGTCGGCGGGGTCATGTTCACACCCGGCCATGGAGAAAGGGAATGGCTTCTCTCCCGCCAACCCTTCTGGCGACATCGCTCGCCAGTCACGCATATCGATGGCAGTAGCACCCCGGGAGGGACAGACTTCTCCCCCTGGACGCTATGGGATAACCGGTTCTGGATACGAATCAGCAGTACCAGTCCTTCATCAAAAGTATCTGACCTGCTTATTCGGCCCCTTTGGGCATCTGATCTCTCTGCAAAAGAATCAAGCCCGGATACTACTACTACCCTCCGCAAGCTCCTTGCAAGCCACGCGCCGGGTCCCATCCGCTTCACTCTCCCTGTGCTTGCTTGCGCGTCTACGGGAGAGCCGCTTGCGTTGCCTACGCTCGGGTCCACTTTCTCTGGCTGTCCGGATACTTTACGTTGGGAATGGATGTTTAAAAGTGTGGATGTCGATGCTCTACACAGTATGTAGTATAAAGAACAGGTAGTAGTTATGCAGATGTAGTATAAAGAACAGGTAGTAGTTTATGCAGATGTAAAGATTAATCCTATCCTAACAAAAGAATCATGAGAGAGTGCCCTGGTATCTAAACTAAGGAAAAAGAGTGGTGTAACAGTTGCACCAAGAGTCAGGTGTACAGAAGAGTGTCAAGCGTGACAGTCAGAAAAAGAGGATATTACAAGAAATACGATGATGATGATGATGATGATGATGAATGATGAGAAATCACTCACTCGCCTTGAGCAGCGCAACAGCCGCCTGCTGCGCCCGAAGACCCCCGACCTCGCGTTTGAGACGAAAGTTTTCTTTCTTCAGGCGGCCGATCTCGTCCAACGCCGCCGCCAGCTGCGCCTTGAGCGCCTCCTCGCCCGCCCCGACGCGCACGTCTTTGACGATCTTGCTGAGCTCCGAGTTGAATCGGTCGTACAGCGCCTCGTTCTCCGCGCTTGCCTCGCGGTACAGCTCGTCCAGCTTCTTGACCCGCTTCTCGCTCACAACCAGAGACGACTCCAGGTCCTTTTCGATCGCCGTCGTGCGGCTATCAAACTCGCTGCTGAGGCCCTCCACTTGCGCCTCCAGTGTGCGCACCCGCAATATCAGGTAGTCGCTGGCTCCAGGATCGGAGGGCGGCTTCGCGTTTTCGTCGGACTCGGTGGGTTCGGTCGGAGGTACCAGCTGCCGAGGGACGAGTTTCAGGGCACGCATTTCTTGCTGGATCATCTCCAATTCTTCTTGCAGGCCCAACTGTCCGGAGACCTGTGCACTTTTCTCGTTCTGCAAGCGATCTCGGAGCTTTTTTTTTTTTTTTCATTGTTAGTTGAAATGATCAGGGAGAAGACGATTGGGAAGAGGGAGAAATGAATACCTTCTGCGGACTCTGCATTCGAAGCTTCTGGAGCTTCTGAGACGAAGGGGGCCGCTTCCCATCAGAACTGTTGGCAAGTGTAGGCCGTTCCTTAAGGCCACCTCCTCGGGATGAGGGAATGCTGATGGCGCGCGATCGCTGCCGCGAGTCCGGCGGGGGCGAGCCGGTTGAATCACCGTTCTTCTTCTTTGGCGCACGTTCAGTCATGGCTACCCGGGGATCGATGTTCTCCTTGCGGCTTGGTGTGCTGGGTCGCGTGGGGGACTGGCGTCGGATAGGAGAAGAGAGCCGTCCGGGAGGAGAATTGGTGGTGCTATTCTTTGCGGGCGACGAACTCCGCACAGGTGAGCCTGATGCATGGCCGTTTGTGACCGGTCGATTTGCCTTTGTAGGCGTGACCGCAGGATCCCCCGGGCGCGCTCTACTAGACGTTGCTGGAGCCACCGGAGTGATGGGCCGTCGGGGAGGAGTCGGGGAGGGCCGAGGAGGGTTACTCGTTGTCGAGGAGGCAGTGGGAGGTCGCAGATCGGAGAGCGAGCTCCGGCGTTTACGGCGAACCTTGATCACGACCGCGCCGTCGGTGATTCCGCGGATGGAAGAAATCGAGGGGGTCGCCTCTTTCTCGTCTTCTGGAGATTGGTGGTCTGGGCGTGGAATCTGCTCTTCGGAAATGGAGAAAGGGTTGGGGGATCCGCGCGAGGTGGGACGCAGCAATGGGCCTAGTCGGGTGTCGATATCAATGGATTTGGAGCGCAAGAGCATTCCCCTGGGCGTATGTAGCTCCGAGTCGTTGCTGTTGCCGACGCTACTACTGCTGCTGCTGCTGCCACCACCCTTGGTCTTGCTCAAGGTGCGTAGGATTGACGAGACCTTGCTCTCGCCATCCGTCCTGGTAGTTTCGCGATGTAGGCTGAAGCCGAAGCGTTTCCGGAAGGACGAGGTGTTGGAGCTGACAGAGCCTGTGTGACGGTGATGGGAAGGGCCGCCGCCGCCGCCTTCCCGCGGGGTGGAATAATCGCCACCGTCATCCCAGATCTCATCGAAGAGAGATTCAAAATCTTCAACCAGGCGATCCAGCAAGGAGACATGCTGCATCGGGTCACCCTCCTCGGTCAAGATTTCGGCAAAGGCGGCGGTGAGGGCGCCGCGGTCCCCATCGTTGCCAGAAGCGTCCATCAGTTCGGCTAGCAAGCGGACCAAAGCAGCGAGGGCGCGACGGTTCTGCGGGCTCATCTCTTCGGTAAGCATTCGGCGGAAGTGCTCATCGAAATCACGCGGGAACATCGTATCGAACTGGCCCTGGATACGCTTCAGTGCGCACGGGTCGAGAACGGCTCCCATCTGGCTCTTCCATGCATTGGCCATGAAAGTTTCAAAGGCGACAAAGAGCACATCGACAGGCACCTCTGCTGCCGCCTGGATACGGCCAGGATCCTCGAGCAGGACGTTGTAGAGCTCGTTGACAGCCGATCGATCCGCGGCGTCTCGGGCGCGTAGGGTTCGGCCAACGACATTGCCACTCCGAGACTGCAGCGAAAGAACGTACGCCGCAAACGTTTGTTCAATGGCGCTAAACTGGGTTGTCTCGGGCGGAGAGGTCTTTGCTGCGCTAACCACAGAGACTTTTGGCGTGCTGTGAATGTCGTTGCTATCATCATTGGTGGTGGTAGTCGTGGTAGTAGTAGTAGTAGTAGTAGTAGTCGTCATCGTCGTCGTGTTGTTATTGTTATTGTTATTGTTGTTGTTGTTGTTGTTGTTGTGATTATTGTTATTGTTGCTCTCCTTGCTAGGAAAAGTCGATGGCAACGTGTTGGAGCGCGAGATGTTGATCCGGGGAGGAGGCATTTTGGGAAATTCGCCCAGCAAAGAGGCTGAACTGGGACCTTTGGAGCTGGATGAGGACGGAGTCGATGACTGCTCTTTCGATAGACTGCCGCCCCAGAGACTGGATAGGAGCTTCGACGGCGACGGGGGTCGAAAGCCACGGGGCACTTTGACCTGGGTCATTAAGCTGCTAGCGATATACCGAAGGATTTCAAAGTTGGAGTGTATGAGAGGTTCCGCAAGAGTTTTGTTCCTGGTTCCATGGAGAGGTCCAAGCAAATTCAAAACTAGAAAGAACTGGTTAGTTTCAGAAAAGAAGAAAAAAAAAAATTTTTTTTGATTGAGAAATCGAGATACATACTGCGCTTGGATAGAACCGGAATGAAGCTGTCCGCAGTGACAAGATCCGAGGATGAAGCGCCTATTACCGAGTCGATGTCGAGACGAAACTGGTCCTCAGTGGGCGAGGAGACCGCGACGACGACCTCGAGGTCGGTGCTTTGCAGGGCCTGGGTGCAGAGGGCCTTGGGCGTGTCGAAACGGAGCTGAATTCTCGCCGATCCAGGTCGGGGCAGGGAAGGGCTGTCAGATTCCTCATAGACGCAGGCCAGGAGACCGAGATTGCCGACAGTGCCGGTTGGGTTGCGGAGGGTCCATTTTCCGCTCTCACGCTCCTGCTCGGGGAAGCGGCCCTCGATGCGGGCTTTGGTGATCTCCTCGATCAGGCGAGTGGCGCGTCCGTCGTACTGGCCCGACAATTCAAGGGCCAGGAGATCCATCCCCATGGCCTGGTCGGCCTTGTTGTCCGTCATCCCAGGAACCAGGAACAAGAGGCGTCCACAGGTCGAATGCATGCATCGGACCGTGCTGAGGGGGAACACCTGGGCAACACGCAGTTCGGCGATGGGGAACGAGGCGGACGACCGGTCGGTCGAGGCGGCGGCCTGGTCGAGCTCGGTCATCAAGCTTCGAGCAGTAATTCTGCTACCGGACGACTTGGACAGCAACACCAGACAGTTTGGGTAGACGAGAAGGATGCCTGTTGGCCCCGGGGGGGGAGCAGCACTTTGAGGATCGTCCGGGTAAAAGGGCGCGGCGCTGTCCTTGAAGTCGACGGTGGTGATGAGGCGACCGGCGGGAAAGACGGCGGTAGGCCAGCCGTCGACAATGGTCTTGAGGCGTTGCAGGCTCTGGGTGTGGTTGGTGGAGGAGGCGTCGTCGTCGTCGTCGTCGTCGTCGAGAGCGCAGATGTCCTTGATGATGTCGCGGGCTTTGAGCAGGGGGCGCACGGCCGGGTGGACGAGGGGCAGGCTGCTGGTCATGGTGTCGATGAGCAGACTATAGCGTGGTAGGCGCTGGACGGGCTCCATGAGCAGAGAGCGTAGGCGTTGCTCGCCGGTCTCGTAGACGCGGCGGGAGAAGCTGGAGTGCTGGTCCTTGAGGAAGATGTTGAGGGTCTGGGTGAAGCCGGTGTGGGCGCGCAGATAGTCGGCGTAGGGCTGGGAGAAGCGAGGGAACCAGTCCAACAGGGTCTGAGCAAAGGCCACGGCGCCCATGGCATCCTTCCCGTCGCGGGGGTCGGTGCGACGGGACAGCGACGAGGTGGACTGCTGTTGCTGCACCTCGGTATCCTCGGCGAGGTCCGTCATGGCATCCTTTTCGGTATCCTCCAGGATCTGGCGGATGACCTGCAAGAACCCCAGGTTGACTTCGAGGATCTGGCTCAGACAGGGGGGGAAGAGGGCGCGCAGAGCGGCCTCGTCCGGGCTGGTGCTGGCCATGGACCTCCCCTGGGCCTTGAGGCGAAACTCCTCGGCAACCTGGTGGACGAGGAGATAGAGCTTGTTGACGTAGCGCTCCTCCGTGTCGACCACCTCGCACATGGCCAACCGTAAGGCTTCCTTCTGACTGCGCGTGAAGAGTCTCGATTTGCTCCGGTTGGTCGATTGCGAGGGAGCACGTTTGAGACGCGAGGTGGGCAAGAAGACCGGTTCCCCCAACGCATGGATCAGAGACGAATACTTCCCATACTGCACATTGTCGGTTTCTTCGATACTGTCATCGTTCTGGTTGGAATCCTCTCGCGGCGGCGGCGGCGGCGGCAGCTGGATCGACCCGGCCGGCAAAACGACATCCAGGTCAACGCAGTGGACCCTGCGGTCTCCGTAGGCCGCCCGCAGATCGCGAATAATATCGGCAGCGTTATTCCCGTCTACCTTGGCCATACGGTTGGCCAGCTCGGCGGCGTGCATCTCGTCGAACATCTTGGGCAACCGAGCGGCCGGCCGCCCCGCACGCGCGATCTCGGAGAGACAAGCCTTGGCCGGATCGGACAGATCTGCAAAGTACTTGAGCATGGTGACGGCAAGACCCCGGCAGACCTCGTCGCCCTGTTTATCGCGAGGCAGGTGGTTGACGGCGGCGTAGAGAGGGGCGGCGGGCGAGACGGTCAGACGCGGGTACGAGACGAAGCCGGCGGGAGAGAAGATGTGTGCCTGGATGCGCGAGCTGCTGACCGTCGCATTTGCCGTGGCCACAGGGCCGTAGAAGACAAAGGTCGAGGCCAGCTGGGGGTCGACAGCGTGGTAGAGAGCGAGCTGCTCCAGCGGCAGGTCCGCGGGGGAGGCAGTCGTTGCCATGGCGGAGGAGGAGGAGGAGGAGGAGGAGGAGGGGAGGTTCTTCGAGGGCGTAAAAAGGAGCGACAGGGAAGGAAAGACGGCGAAGCGATCGAAGGAGGGAAAGGAGCGACAGGAAGGAATTAGTAGCTCAGGTTGAAAGGACGAATTAATTAAAGATGGCAACGAGCGAGACGGACGACTGACACGCAGTGCAGCTGCGCGACCGAGGCAGACGACGACATTCGTCACACCGGGTCGTCCATGAACACGTCTTCGACCCAAGACACGACCCGAGACGACAGATAACGATGGAAGGAAGAAACGGAGGCCGTCTAAAGATGAAGAGAAAACGCTGCAAGTGCTAGCAAGAGTGAAGAGAGAGAGAGAGAGAGAGAGAGGGAGGGAGAGAGAGAGAGAGGGGGGAAGATATCGGCTGCAGTCGACGCGGGGAGGAGTGGAGTAGATTAGCTTACGACGTATGTTGTGAGAGGATTTAATTATATAGAGTATGAGTATACTCCGTACAGCCATTGGATTAAGGATTTACTTCTATCTAATGGTAGATGATTAGTAGTTTGTGCTTCGATTAATCTGTTGTCTCGCTGTCGGTTCACCTACGGAGCTTGTTTACGTCTCTACTACGGAGTACTACGGAGGACTCTGTACAGTATGCCTTGGAGAGAAGAGAGATTGCCGTGACATCTAATCGGATGGCGAGAGACACGAGCAAATCAAGACCTCGAGACTCAGTATCCATGGCGATGAAGCAAGGCATCTTCTGTCTGTCTCTCCGTCGCGGTAAACAGCAAGGAGAGTCGACTCAGTCGAGAGTCAGAGACACGTGAGATCAGAAGAGATTACGTAATGGATGAGTAATAATCCACTGGACTGCAATGGGTTAGTACCACCACTAGTCTGCAATGGGTTAGCATTGACCTAGTGCGTAATAGGTTAGGGTACGGTCTAGCCTGTTATAGTTAGACATTACACTAGTCCCAATATGAATCGTGGCTTCACATGACCCAGTCACATGTGGCGCTAGACCAAACCGGGCAGTCCGTCGACAGAACAGGTAACAACCATCACCACCACGACAGGCGAAAGCCAAACTTTTGCTTCTACTCCTGCTCGCTGCACCAGCAACTCGAGTCTCCGGGCTCTTCCCACCATGTCGTCTCCATCTGTGGCCATCGCGGTCGACCCCGTGGCCCTCGTCACTACAGAATGCATCGCCGTCACCTCCGCCATGCGCAAGCACGCCCGCTGGGCGCACTCCTCCGTCGCCGCCATCCTCGGGGCCAGCAGCACCACGGCCACCACCACCACGGCCACCACGGCCATCGCCACTGGCACGGGCACAGGCACGGGCAGTGCCTCTCGTGAGCCTCGATCACGCGTCTCCAAGGCCGACGAAGACTACTCCCTGGCGAATCGATGGGGGTTGAGAGGCAAGAAGGGCAAGAGTATGCAGGACAACCCGCTCATCTCGGCCTTCACCCGGCTACGGAGCGACCTGAAGGGCTGCAGGGACATCCACTCCTTCGACACCCCGGCTCTGCTGCACCCGTTCTTGCAGGTCATTCGATCGTCGTCTACCTCGGCCGCCATCACCTCCTTGGCCCTGGTGGCCATCACCAAGTTCTTCGCCTACAACATCATCAGCTGCGACTCGCCCCGTCTCGCCCGGGCCATGCAGCTGTTGTCCGCCGCCATCACCCACTGCCGCTTCGAGGCCAGTGACTCGGCCGCCGACGAGATCGTCCTGCTGCGCATCTTGAATTTGATGGAAGGCATGCTGTCTCGTCCAGAGGGCAACCTGCTGGGAGACGAGAGCGTGTGCGAGATGATGGAGACCGGTCTGAGCATGTGCTGTCAGGGTCGCCTGTCTGAGGTCCTGCGTCGTTCCGCAGAGATGGCCATGGTCAATATGTGCCAGGTGATCTTTGTGCGTCTCGCTCATCTCGATACCGACCAGCTGTCCACCGTGGCTGTCGACAAGACAACTCCCCTCAAGTCTGAGGGCTTCAAGATGGACCCTTCCGTCGACGGAGACACAGTCACCTCCCAGCACCCTTCTGCGCTAGGCGAGGATACCACCGAGAAGGACCATGGCAGTTCCGAACGTAGCAGTGCAGAGACTCCTCTCTCTGACAGACATTCTACTACCCCTGCAACCCCCACCACCACCACCACTATAGCTGTTGTCGCACCGCCAGACCCGGCTGATGATGACGAGCTTGAAGACGTCCAGCCATACTCGCTCGCCTCCATCCGGGAGCTGTTCCGAGTGCTGATCGATCTGCTCGACCCGCACAACCCCCAGCATACCGACACCATGCGCGTCATGGCCCTCCGCATCATCGATGTCGCGCTTGAAGTCGCTGGCCCGGCCATTGCCCGCCATCCTACCCTGGCCGCCCTGGCCGAGGATGATCTTTGCCGCCACCTCTTCCAGCTCGTCCGCTCCGAGAACATGGCCATCCTCTCCGGCTCGCTGCGCGTCGCCGGTACCCTCTTGCTCACCGCGCGTTCCGTCCTCAAGCTGCAACAGGAACTCTACTTGTCCTACCTGGTCGCTTGTCTGCATCCCCGCGTCGACATCCCTCGCGAACCGGGCATCGACCCGGCCCTCTACGAAGGAGTACCTCAGGCACCCAAGCTGGTCAAACCGGCCCCCTCGGCCTCGCAGAGCAACAGTGGCCGCAACACCCCCGTGCCTGTCAAGGACCGTCAGAAGCTCGGTCTCGAGGGCGGCGCCCGCCGCCCCGAGGCCCGCGAGGCCATGGTCGAGAGTCTGGGCCTGCTCGCCCGCATCCCCAGCTTCATGGTCGAGCTCTTTGTCAACTACGACTGTGATGCCGACCGCGCCGACCTCTGTGAGGACCTCGTCGGCCTGCTGTCGCGCAACGCCTTCCCAGACTCGGCCACCTGGAGCACCACCAACGTGCCGCCGCTGTGTCTGGATGCGTTGCTCAGCTACGTCCAGTTCATCTACGACCGCCTGGAGGACGAGCCCCGTACCGAGGGGTTCCCCGATCTCGCCCAGCTGCACGCCCAGCGCCGCACCAAGAAGATCATCATCCAGGGGGCTCAGAAGTTCAACGAAAACCCCAAGGCCGGCATCGCCTATCTCGCTGCACAGGGCATCATCGCCGACCCGAACGACCCGGTCCTCGTGGCGCGATTCCTCAAGGGAACCACCCGTCTGTCCAAAAGGGTGCTCGGCGATTACCTCACCAAGCGAGCAAACGGGGCCCTCCTGAACGCCTTCATCGATCTCTTCGACTTCTCCGGTCAGACCGTCGTCGAGGCCCTGCGGGACATGCTCGGCGCCTTCCGCCTGCCGGGCGAAGCCCCGCTGATCGAACGCATCGTCACCACCTTCTCCGAGAAGTTCCTTGAAAAGGCTCATCCCCCGGGCGTCGCCGACCGGGACGCTCTCTTTGTCCTCACCTACGCAACCATCATGCTCAACACCGACGCCCACAATCCCAACATCAAGGAACAGAACCGCATGGCCTATACCGACTTTGCGCGCAACCTGCGGGGCGTCAACGCCGGCAGCGACTTCGCCACGGAGTTCCTGCAGGAGATCTACGACTCCATCAAGCAGAACGAGATCATCCTGCCGGATGAGCATGAAAACAAGCACGCCTTTGACTACGCCTGGAAGGAGCTGCTGATCAAAGCCTCGTCCACGGGTCCGCTCGTCGTCGGCGACACCAACGTCTTCGATGCCGAAATGTTCGAGGCCACCTGGCGGCCCGTCGTCGCCACCCTCGCCTACGTCTTCATGTCCGCCTCGGACGATGCCGTCTACTCCCGCGTCGTCATGGGCTTCGACCAGTGCGCCCAGATTGCTGCCCGCTACGGTCTCACCGACGCCTTCGACCGTATCCTGTTCTGCCTCGCCTCCATCAGCACATTGGCCGCCGACCCCCCGCCCAGTACTGCCCTCAATACCGAGGTCCAAGCCGGCCAGAAGAGCGTCATGGTCAGCGAGCTGGCTGTCAAGTTCGGCCGCGACTTCCGCGCCCAGCTGGCCACCGTCGTGCTCTTCCGCGTCCTGGCCGGCAACGAGTCTGTCGTCCGCCAAAGCTGGCCCTCCATCATCCGTATCCTTCACAACTTCTTTGTCAACTCCCTCATCGCTCCCTTTGACTCCACTCTCAACGGGGCCCTCGACCTGCCACCCATCCCCCTCCAGCCGCCCTCGCAGGTCGTCGATCGTGACGTCCGCCACACTGACACCGGCCTTCTCTCCGCTTTCACTTCGTATCTGTCCAGCTATGCTGCCGACGAACCCCCGGAACCTTCCGATGAAGAGCTCGATAATACCCTCTGCACG
The DNA here is from genome assembly GCF_001890105.1 of Penicilliopsis zonata CBS 506.65. Lineage (NCBI taxonomy): Eukaryota > Fungi > Ascomycota > Eurotiomycetes > Eurotiales > Aspergillaceae > Penicilliopsis > Penicilliopsis zonata. The sequence goes on from NW_019208911.1 coordinate 1,258,325, forward strand.
GTGGACTGCGTCACCGCATGCTCAATCGATGTCATTCTAGAAAATCTAAAGTATTCCCCTCCCTCCCCCCTCTCCCCTTCCTCGTGCATTATTCGTACCTTGTATCTAATAAACAAATACCAGGTCTCTCCCGTTGTCTTCTATCAAATCGCTGGTCGACATTCTCTTGGCGCAGCTCCCTGAAGAATCGACCCCCGCCGTCATCGTGGTCAAGACCGAGCGACCTACCGGTTCTCCACGGCCTTCCAACGGCAAAATTAATTCTCACCGACCGACATATGATCCCGGCATGCTGTATATCCTCGAGCTGGCCACTATCCTCACGCTACGGGATCGAGAGACGTTGGAGGCCCTGGGCGAGTCCCTATTGACATCCCTGCAGACCCTGGTCCGCGGTGCTCGATCGCTGCACTCGCTCTCTGTCTCGCGTCTCTTGTCTTACCTCCTAAACCTCCTTCGCTTGAGCTATGTATGTCTCTTTGGAAGTGTCCTTTCCTCAATCTTTTCTCAATCCAAATACTAATTTTCAAAACAGGACTTGCCATTTATGCGGGTCCCCGTCATCTTGCATACCATCTCAAGTTTAGACCAGGACACTCTAGACAGTGCGGCGGTGCCGATTGTCGCAGGACTGACACGATGCATCAAGGCTGCCACCCCGCTGGGCAATGAGATCACTGTCTCGCCTGATCTCTGGTCCATCCTTCAGCGGCTGCATCGCCACGCGGACGCCGCCCCGCTAGTGTTCGAGCTGCTGCAGGGTATTGTCAACTCGACGCCCCCGATAGTCACGGGAGATAACTACGAGTCTGCCGTCGGCCTGGCGAGCGATTTTATGAGTGCTGGGAGCGTGGGCGCTGTCGAGCAACGACAGCGTGATGCCCATGACCGTCGTAGGGGTAAAAATGCGCAGCCAAGGTAATATATATATATATATATATATATACCCTTTTATCTCCGATTAACAGTGATCAGGGCTAATAGCACAGTGAAAACCCAATCGTCACCCGCGGCGTGGAAGCCATCAGCGTCATTCAAGTGTTAAGCAGGCGAGTTCCTGTCCTCATCAAGCAGTCCCATCTTGAAGAGACGGAGGGTAAGTTTCTTCCCTATCTGTTTTTTCATCATCCACGAATGATTCGATTGCTGACCTCTCTCTCTCTCTCTCTCTTTCTCTTCCAGCATGGGCTGCGTATTGGTCTCCTATCTTCCAATCGTTGACGACACAATGCATCAACCCCTGCCGGGAGATCCGGCATTCGGCGGTGTCTATGCTCCAGCGGTCGCTGCTCTCAGTGGAGCTCCTCTCGAGCGACGAGCGCGAATGGACCGCCATCTTCGACGAAGTCCTGTTCCCGCTGATCCTGCGTCTCCTGAAGCCGGAGGTCTTCCACTCTGACCCCGCCGGAATGGGGCAGACCCGCGTCGAGGTCGCCATCTTGCTCTGCAAGATCTTCCTACGCTACCTGGACCAATTGCCCAACCGGGACGGCATGCTGCCTCTCTGGCTGAAAATCCTCGACATCCTCGACCGCATGATGAACAGCGGACAAGGGGATAGCCTCGAGGAAGCCATCCTCGAGTCCCTCAAGAACATCCTCCTCGTCATGGCCGATGGCGGATACCTCGTCGACCCGACCAAGGACCCGGCCAAGGAGACCGTCTGGGTCGAAACCCGCAAACGCCTTGATCGTTTCCTCCCCCGCCTGTTTGACGAGGTGTTCCCGCCTGCTCCTCCTGCGCCGGAGCCCGCCCAGCAGAGTCCTGAAGAGAACATCTCAGAGAAGATTCCCGAGGAAGTCCCCGAGGAGGTCCCCGAGGTCCCAGAAGAAAACCGGAGGAGCGAGAGTCCTGAGGCATAAGACATGATTCAATGAATCGAGTGTTTGTGCACTGTACATACTGTCTCTAGCATATTAGACCTAATAGACTGATGTCTCGGCTGGTGCGTTAGATTATTATAATTATCATCACAGTAGTGATGGCATGCCTAGAAATTCTCTGTATTTATTGGCGTTCGATGAATCAATGAATCACGGTAAATTAGATGGAGAGAAAAGCAAAGTAGATTTGTTGTTACATGGATATTTACTCAAGAGAAGAATGTGTGTCTGTTGAAGTCTCGAAGAAAAAAAAAATAATGACAAAGGAGAAAAACAATCCCGTCGGATAGTCACAAACTGAGAAGCGATATCGGCTCTTAAGGCTCATAATTGAGAGAAGAGAAAAAAACAAAAAAAAAAACAAAATGTGTTTGTTCTCGTCTACTCGTCCATATCCTCCAAATCAATGGCATCAGGGTTAGCCGGCGCTGCGACGGGGACCGCTTCAGTGTGATGAGGCCGATTCCCTCCTTCGGGCCCGGTGCTGGCAGCAACAAAGCCCATCGGGGCGCGAGCCTGTCGTTCCAGCGCTGCCATTGCGTCCGCGCGCTCTTGGGCGGCTTCTGTATCGACATCCAGCCCTTCGCCTTCAACACCGCCATCCTGCGCGTGTCTCTGCTGGCTCCGAGCAATGGCTTGAGAAGCGATGAAGTTGACATCAGTGCTGTTCAGGGTTAGCTTGTTTTTTTTTTCTTGCAAATGTGAAAGAGATGGAAGAAAAAAACATACTTGTACTGTGCTTGCACGCTTCTCTTAATGCGTAACATTTCCTTGAAAGTATCTTCGTTGCCGTGCTGCACTTCAAAGGCCTCCCATTTCTGCCAGAATCCGGCGTTGGTTCGAGGATCGCAGAACTGCGAGGCATGGCCGTAGATAGCACGGGCACGGTCGATTTCGCCCAGACGTCGTTCCATCTCGGCGAACTTGAGACACATCTCCTTCGCCTCCTGGTCCGGCAGGGCCGCGATCGCGCGCTCATAGATCGGCCGCGTGGACGTAAGTCCAAAGTTGGAGGCCGACTTGGTGATGTAAAATTCAAACATTTCGAATCGGTCTTCGTCTGAGACTGCCCGAGTAGCCCGTTCGTAGATCCGCATTGCGTGGCGGGCGAGGCCACGCTCCTCTTCCAGGTTGCCGTACATCAGATAGAGAACCTTGGCGAATTTCGGTGGACATCCATCGAGGGCTTGTTCGAAAAGATCGCGCAGTCGTTCGATCCCAATCTTCCGGTCCACGGCCTTGGTCAAATACAGATTCCAGAGTTCAAAAGCAACCGGGTAGCTGAACAAATCGAGCCCGCGCTCGTAGATCTTGAACGAGTCCTCGAAGTACTTGTGCTCTTCCAAAAGATTGGCGTAGTTCACCACTGTCTGAGGCGTTGCGATGCGCAGCTCGAAGATTCGCTCGTAGACCTTCTTCGTATCATCCAGAGAACCGACGCTCTCCACCAGGTCAACATAGAAACTCCAAAGCTTCCAGCTCTTATGGATCCGCTGCTGTGGTGACAGCGTCTCATCAAAGTAGTCCACCGTGGACTTCTTGGGCGCTTGGGTGGCTTTGGCCATGATCTCAACTGCCTTGTCGAAATTCTCGCTCCTCAGCTCCATCTCTGCCCATTCACACCATACTTCGGCCAACTCAGCCACAGACTTGAAGGGTACCTTGGCCGCTTTTTCGAAGATGACTCGAGCGGTATCCAGGTCCCCGCCGTTCTCGTAAAACTTGGCGTAGTTGATCCAGAGCTCGGAGAACTTGCCGTGTGCCTTCTTCGGATTGATGGCGGCAATGGCGGCTGTGTACGTCTGGACTATCTCTTCCTTGTTGTCCCCCCACAAGGCAACCCTCTTCTCCCATTCGATGACGTTGTTAGGGTTCTGTCGCAACAAGACATCATTCACCAAGAAAGGCCTCCGATCCATCAATTGCTCGAATCTCAGCATGCGAAGGTCCAAATCAAAGTCCGCATCCTTGTCCAACTTGCCCTTCTCGGCACGAACGGCCGCCGCCTCCATCAGATTGCCAATGATGGATTCCTCGAATTCGACGTAGGAATCAAAGACCAGTGTAAAGTCGCGGACCGTCATCACGGTTGTTATCCCCTCCTCAAAGACATCCCTAGCCTTCTCAAAGTGGCCTTTTGTGATCCAGTAAGTCGCCAAGCCAGCCCACAATTTCCCTCTCTGGTCGGCGAATCGATCGATTCCGCTCCGGAGAATGGCGTCGACATTGATTCCAATCTGAGGGCCAGTCACAATCTTCTTGGCTTTAGAGACTAGCAATTCGACCATTTCTGTCCAAAGCTGGAAGTGACTCTTGCCCTCCTTGGACTGAAAGCGCGGGTTGTCCAAAATTTCCATGTACCTCTTAACTGCCTCTGTATACTCCCCCATCTCCACCAGGAGTTGGATGTACTCCTCGGCATTTTCCGGATGAATCTGCATGTAGCGGGCCCAAACTTTGACGGCTGTCTGTCCGGAAGCCGAGCGCGCAAATGTTTTGTACAGTTTCCAGATGCGATTGTGCTGTGTGACTGGGAGAGCCCGGAGAGCGCGATCAAAGCTTCGTCGAGTCTGCGTCACTAGAGGCTGCTGGAGCATAAACGAAAGAAACATTTCCCAGATGCGAGGCATCTTGTTCAGAAGGATGAGTGCTCGCTCGAAGAGCGAGTTCACTTTCAGATACTCGGCACGGTAGACAGTGGGGTTGCGGCCACGAAGATGCTTCATGCGGAACTCAAGATACTAATAAAAGAATCAGATTAGCATATTTAGAAAGATAGAGAGAGAGAAAGTATTTATGACAAACAGCCTTACCATCTTCCAGAGTTTGTATGATCTTGGCAGCTGTTTGCATGCGCGCTCCATAATCTGTGATTAAAGTCAGCACGCGCCCATATTATCTATACCCAGCATGAGAAACATACAAATGCTTGCTCGTACAGAGTCCCATGTTGCTGCTTATATTCGATATAGGCAAGCCAAGGCTTGACACTGCCAGCATCCCGGAGGACATCTTGCTCGTACACAGTGTCCTGATCGGCCTGGAATTGATATCAATCGTTAGCCAGCTATCCCATCAACTCTAATACCCCATAACAAGGCACTTACTATCAAATAGAGGTCAGGCCCGGAGGCCTGCGTTCGGTCCATCTGTGGGTGTTGCCGGTGTGATCTCGGGGGCAGGAGTGTCCCTGGCATTTCGCCACTCAGATCGAGCGGGATCTTCCACACAGCAAACACTCGAGTGCGGGAAAGGCGTGTGGCATGAACGGGAGAGGGGTTGTCTTTCTCGTCGCGCTGGAAATCGACGTCGAGGCGGCCGCGACAAGATGAGATATAGTCATGTGACCTTGACGTTCTTTTACTAACCAGGTTTGGTTAGTTGATTACGGATGATTAATGCATGACTAAGCTGTCCATTGTGGCCCGAGCTTCGTATCACGTATCGTCATCTAAAGGCCCAGCACTGGGTGTTATCAAGGCCACTGCTACCAGGGTAGGTGTGTATCTAGATATTGAGGTATCATCATGTCGGGCGCTGTGGTGAGTTCAATTTCCCCTCAATGCGTGACCCCGGTGAATTTACATTGGGGAGCTGTTGCTAAGTTGTTCTTATCGTAGGGCCGTGAGGCGGTCTTCCCAACTCGCCAGTCGCTCGGGTTGATGAAGAGCAAGCTGAAGGGAGCAGAGACTGGCCACAGTTTGTTGAAGAGGAAGAGCGAGGCTCTAACCAAGTACGTGCACTACGGCTTTCAACTCATCTCACATTGAATCGATACTGACCATCCGTCGCAGGCGCTTTCGCGGTAAGCCTTCGGTTCAATCGTATCCCCCCCCCCCCGCATTCTTGAGCTGATCCTGGTCCTGGGATCTAGAAATCACTCGACGCATTGATGAAGCGAAACAGAAGATGGGACGAGTTATGCAGATAGCTGCATTCTCGCTCGCAGAAGTCAGCTACGCCGTTGGAGGAGATATCGGGTACCAGATCCAGGAGTCCGCCAAACAGGCCCGTTTCCGTGTTCGAACCAAGCAGGAGAACGTGTCTGGCGTTTTCTTACCGCAATTCGAGAGCTACGCCGAAGAACGCATCAATGACTTTGGTCTGACAGGTCTTGGTAAGGGAGGTCAACAAGTACAACGCTGCCGGGAAACATACGCAAGAGCAGTGGAGACCCTGATCGAACTGGCCAGCTTACAGGTACTTGGTCTACCACCCGATGCATATTACATCTCACATCACTTACCGCAAGTTAGACTGCTTTCCTGATTCTGGATGAGGTGATCAAGGTGGTCAATCGCAGAGGTACGTATCCAGATCTCGAGTATCTTTCCTACAAACCGATAGCTAATCTTGTCGATAGTCAATGCCATGTACAAATGATCCCCTCCCCGCTATAATTACAGATAGCTAACACCTTCAAGCGAGCACGTCATTATTCCCCGGACAGAAAACACCATCAAATGTTGGTATTTCTCTGACCAAGGAAACCCCTACCATTGCTAACTTACTGGCAGACATCAACTCCGAGCTTGACGAACTCGACAGAGAAGAGTTCTACCGACTCAAGAAGGTTTCGGGTAAGAAACAGCGCGATAACGCCGCTGCTGATGCGGAGATCCTTGCCAAGAGACAGCGAGAAGCGGAGCAGCAGCAGCAGCAGCAGCAGCAGCAGAAGGATGCCAGTGGTGCGCAAGACGACACGGCTGCCGCGGCTGCTACTCCAGCTGTCGAGGAAGAACCAGAGGTTGCGGACGTGCTTGGAGAACAGGAGGATCAAGACGTAATCTTCTAGTCGGACCTGTATATATCATTATCCCCCAGTCTTGATTCAGTAACCCATGCATTGTATGATTTGTTAGCCTCTATTTTATCCAAGAATCGATTTGCCCTTTCAGAATGGATGGTATATGTATGGTATATATGTATCATTTTATGGATTGATTCTCCAGCCCATTAATTTATCGAGAGCAATCACAGCAACCTTCCTGGAAGAAAAGAACAAAACGCCATTTCAACAAACAAATGCCGTACGTAACAAGCGAGACTCTCTCTTGTTTCACTGTCGTTGGTACGTAACGCGAATAGGTTTTCCTTGATCCCCCATCGGCATTCCAGACGTTGCCTCCTTGGCGCTGATGGCCCCAGACTCGTTCTCATATTCGACAAAGGCGATTCCCTTGCGCCCCGGCACCAATCTGACTTCGCGGAACCCCTCGAAGCGACCAAACACGGCAGACAGGCTGTCCTGGTCGGCCGAGTCCGGCAGGTCGCGTAGGAACAAGATCTTGTTCGGAGGCAGATACTCGTCCGGGATGACCGCCGCCGCCGCGCCAGTCGTAGGTTTGAGGCCGGCGCCCTTGGTGGTCTTGCTGGGGCGAGCAGCCTCGGTAGGACCAGCAGGCCGCTTGAGTTTCTTCTGGGCGTCGAGTGCCTCTTGTGCTTGCTTCCGCTCTAAAAAGAGAGAGAGAGAAAGAGAGAAAGAAAGGTAAGCTCAGTTTTTTCAAGAAAAGTCAACCCTGCTCGTTATTCTTTGGTTGTGGACGTACCCTTTTCAGCTAACCGCCTCCTCTTATGAGCCTCCAGCTCCTCCGCGCCAGCCTCCTTCAAAACCGTAGCATCGCTCCTCGTCTTGGCATAATCCAGCGACATGGGCTTGTCGAAGAGCTCGAAGCCGTTGACCTCATCGATGGCGCGAGTCGCAGAGTCAACATCGTCAAACACGATAAACGCCTGGCCCTTGGCTTTCAGGTTCGTCTTGGCCACAATCTCCACGATGGTGCCGTATTCCGAGAAGATTTCCGTCAAGGCGTCTTTCAGCTCTTCGATCTTGATTCTTTCGTCGAGATTCCGGACCTATTCCGTCTCGTAAGGAACGGCGTTAGCTGCGTAGTCCACGGAGGGGGGAAGCGGTAGTTGGTAAACGTACATAGACTCTGCAGGGAAAACAGGTTAGTGATGTGTACCATTGACAGAAACATGGGGAAACAAAACACTTACGTCGGGTTCGGGGGAAGCCCTGAAGGAGACGCACCTACTGCCGCCATCGTTGCGACAATTGAGCTCTTTTGCGCACAGCGGAGGTCTGTCAACCTGCGGAGCGGAAGGAGGGAAGCTTGAGGGGGTTAATTGAGTTAGGTGGCAGGATATTTTTGGTTCAATTTGTCAAAAGTGGAGCGTTACACAACAACAGCACCAGTGGTCTAGTGGTAGAATTCATCGTTGCCATCGATGAGGCCCGTGTTCGATTCACGGCTGGTGCACTCGGATTTCTTTTTTCCTTCTTCACTTTTTTTACTAGATGATAGGATAGATAGATAGATAGGTGAATAGAATAGACAGAGAGCTAATTAAGTTCTTTCTATATACTATCCATATGCTATTTATCTATCTATTTAATACTTCTCGCAGCCTCTCGACATCCTCCTTCAGCAGTTTCGGTTGCCTGCTCCAATCTCCATGTTTCACGATATCCGACCCAGTCTCCATGAACAGGTGATCCGCAACGGTTGTACGTATCTGCAGTTTAATTTAGATATGGCCTTCTTCTCAGCTAGTAGCAGTATACATACTCGAGGAAATGGGTGCAAAAGCATCGAGGTCAGCTTCTTCAGCACGTCGCCGCGTAAGGAACCCATCCGCGATAACGGCGCATACATCCTGACTGCCGCCTCAAGTCTAGGCATGTTGGACGATTTGAAGTGTGCCTTTTGGACCAGGACAAATAGCTTGCGGAAGCTGGACCCTTCTATTAGCTGTATGAATATAGCCTAAAAAAAAGGGTGGTTTTTCTGACCTGATTTTCCAGTCTTCGGGGACCTCATCAACGTAACTGTCTATGAGAAAGGCGAGAAGCTCCATTGTCGGAATAGCGTATCGGTCATCCTGCAGATTATCGCTCAAGACAACCACTAATTCATTAATAAAGGTGATCACTAGGGTTTGGCGTTGAAGCTCATCGTGTCCGTTGATGAAGGAGATCAATGCTGAGCGAGATTCTCGAATGACACTCTCGGTGCCGGCCACAGTAGACGTCGCAAACCCCTGGAGAAGGGGCGATCGAAATTGGTCGATGCGTTGCAAACTAAGTAGCTGGAGGAAATACTCCTTGGTGGAAACATGGCTAAAATGATCATCCCTCCTGCTCGAATTAGTAAAAAAAACCAGATTGTATATAAAAGTTAGAGTATAGCCTACCTTTCCAATGGCGGAAAGTCGGTTGCTGACTCCCAGTATGTTTGCAAGCACAGCCAGGCTTGAAGTCGAACCTTATCCAGCTTCTCTGCTGCGAGCCTGCATAAGCAGCCGACGATATGCTGCACCCGCAAAGTTCTCGCTATAGATTTGGTATCCTTCTGGAGGATAAGACTGGTTCCGGACAGGGCAGCTATTCTGACCAATGAGCCAATATCTCCCCGTCGATCGGTTGTGTAGTCATTCAATAGATCAATGAAGCTATCTGCAAGCTCATCCGTAATATCTGCTCGGGTATTGTAAGACTTTTGGATTCCCTTCCTCCTAGATGAAATCAAGACATACCTGTGTAGGGCACCACATCGGTCGACAAGCATTTGACAGCAGCAACTCTCTTTTCAATAAGCTCTTCCTTTCCCGTGCAACGTAGAAGTTCACTGATGATGGTATTCTTAAACGGATTTTCCGCTTCAAGCTTTCGGTAGACGGCCGCCAGGGCTGATATCTGACCATGTCCTGATGGCTGTTTCCAGCTCGAATGGATTTGTTTAATCCAGCCCTGGATGATTTGGTTTTGCTTAATTGTTGAAAGATGAGGGAAGAGTTGAGATGCAGCTTCGGAAGACGCTTCAATGGCAATGGCTTCACTTCGGGACAAAGAAAAGGAGATGAATTCGAGAGCGCGTTCCAATGAAACCGCAGAAGGACCCAACGCTGCATCCCCGCCTCTCATATGAACAGATTGAGATAGTGAGCTGATGAGACGCGATGTGGCCTCCGCGGTCAGCTCCGGCCGAGTCGTCTGGAGGGTCAATTCCTCAGTCCGTGGACCATACGGTGCGGAAAAGATTGTCCAGAGTTCTGACACCTGGCTGGATACAGCGGCTACCTCGAGAATGTCAGGTGTTATACCAGTATTCTGTCGTTCGGTGTTGAACGCATCAACGGTAGCCGCCATGGCTAACAAGCACCCGTGCCTTGACTCGACGTCATTGCGAGGAATGAAGGAAATTTTCTGGAGTAGTTTCTTCAGAACTATTTCAAGAGTTTTGAATGAGCGGTGTGTACTGAGGACCCCGAGAGCCTTAGCAGCATATCTTCTGGAGTCAGCATCAGGAGATCCAATCCCTCTCCATTGTAGTAAAGACTCCACGAGGGGCGCCCAGTAGACATCGCTCAGGCTAGCTGTCGCCTTTGCAACCTCAATCATCGCTCGCGATCGCCGGGCCACGGCGTGATAATCAACAGCTTGAACTAGCGGGATACCCTCGACCACGGTGTCCGGGTGACGGCCGATTAATTCCTGCAAAGCTGCAGATGAACCACGGCGAATGTTACCTGAGGGGTCCACACAGGCCGCGCAGACTAGCTCGACGGCAAGGATTTGCAGAACACTTGTCTTCTCTTGATCGGTGGGTGCATGGATCGAACGGGCATCCAGAGCCAGCAGCTCCTTTGTCGTATACTTCCGAGACAGCGCCCAAACCCCAAAGCAGGAGGCATCACGAACCCCGGTGCCCACCGAGTTTCCTGTTGTGAGTCTCTGCTCAAAGTCTAGACCAGACAGGAGAGACTGCAGTACATCCGGCAGCTGGCGTGGTGGGGGGGCACGGCGGAAAAGGAGATGGGCAAGCGTGAGCATCAGGCCTTGCCACCTCTGCGCATCAACGGCGCTCAGATTGCGTTTGAGGGAGGTCAAGCCAATTTTTCTAGCCTCAAATGCCGTGATCAGGGTGCCGTCTGGCTTTTGGTAAAGGATATTCTCCTCCAACGAGCCGATGACGGCCTCGATGACTTCTGCCGCCATGTCAGGGTCGAGCTTCAAAGTGATGACACTCAGAGCTTTGCTAGCAGCAAATCGCACGGGCGTATCTTTGTCCGCCAGGCATGTCAGTAGGTAGTCAATGGTTTCCTCGAGTATAGACGACACTCCCTCGTCGGACACGGACTCATCGCCCTTCTCGTTCAAAGACAGAGCCATTACAGTGACAGTGCGTAGAATCTTGATTACCATCTTCCTGGCGATGGCAGATGACTGGATGACTTCGTACGCTTCAGATTTCTCTTGCGCAAGGCGGATGGTCTGTCGGAACACGGGGATGACCAGAGGAGCAAAATCTTCCACTTGTCCTGAAGCCCCTAATCGAGCCAGATATGAAAGAACGCCGATGGACATGTACACCGAGGGTACCTCAGCACCCTGCTGCTGTCGAGGTTGAATGGTTCTAAAAGCCCAGTCTGTCAGTCTATTCAAGAAGCCAAGGGCCTTCATATCCTTTCGCAGCGACAACCGGGCCAGCAGCAAAGAAGCTGCTTCTCGCTCTTTGCCAGAAACACCGATGTACTGCAACGCCACAGCAAGAAGAGATTCCGTCACAACCGGTGTCTCGGCGGGCAACGTCCCCAGTTGATCGGGGATGGCGAAGGGAATTGGAATATCGGAGGATGAGATCGAAACCAGATCAAAGGGGGCGAGAAGGAGGTGCGACAGCCAGACCAACATGATATAACGCTCTTCCCAGACCAGAGCGTCAGGCAGGGAGTCCTCGGCGGGGACCACCGAGTTCCATTCGATAAACGCACGCAGCAACGGATCAAGATACTTGGGCTCGTTGTTCAAGAACCGGCTGATCACCTTGACCCCACGCACCTTGCAGAAGGTGTAGAGAAGCCTACAGACGGCCCTGGGGAGAGGCAACAACTGCCCCCGTGTCCCCGAGTGCGTTGATCGGGCCGCATATTGTCCCTGGTGCTGCACCAGATAGGCCAGGAAGGCATCCACCAGCGGCGGCAGCAGCTTCTGCAGGTGCGGATCCAGCAACTGAGGCCACTCTTGGAAGGGTTCGAGCTGGGAGTCTCACCATAAGCACATGGGGACCGAATAAAAAGGTAGAAAGGGGCTTCTTACCAGAGCTAGGAGCTTGTCGGTCTTGCCTGCCAACACCCACCGGCGAGGAATTCTTCTCTGGGAAGCGCCCTCCCGACTCGGTTTCCAGAGCAGAGCAGGCAGGGTCGCAGTGAGGTCGTTGATAAGCTCTCCAGACGCCCGCTGGATCTTGATTTCCGTGTCCTCCGGCTCGTCCATGACGAGGATTTCCAACCGTCTGCAGTTTGTTGATCTGGACGATTCAATCGGCGGGGAAAAGTCGAGAACAACAACTGGTCATGTGATTCTCTATACCATTCAATGTTCATTCTTTAACCACACTCAACTGTCAAATTATTCAATAAGAGCTTGTATTATAATCAATATCTATGGTTTTTATGTGTTTCATTCTTTCTATGGAGTTTCGGCCCATGTTGGGTCGAATTAATCCAATATATCTACTATATATAGCTGGTATGTCCTCTATCGCGTCCCAAATGAACGCAGGAAACAATTAGATGCAGCTAATGAAATAATTTTTGAAATGAATCAAGGTTAATTTAATAATACATCATGTAGATTCTATCTCTTCTTGTGTTGTGGTGATGCCTTCATATATAAATATTAGTCAAAAATAATGTCATGAATAGGCAAGATATGAATACTATCTAAACAGAACGTATCAAATGTATAAGAAGAAAACACAGGAAGGAAGAAGAATGAAGTGAACTTAGAAATCCAGATCCTCTCCACCACGCCGGCCATCAGGAAGATTCCACAGTCCCTGCTGCCACTCTGCCTCAATGGTACGCATTGTCGTCCGGATATGCATGACGGCAATCGCCACTGCCAGCGCGTTCCAGACGTCCTGGCCGGACTCGCCCATGTCAAACTGGCAGATGAAGCGCATTACGGCGTTGCTGGTTGGTGTCGAGTCCAGGGTAACGATCACCAGGAGTGGACCGCACACCAGGAAGCCTACCAGGATGGGGAAAGTCACAGTGTGAACTGGTTCCATCCCCGTTCCTTCTCCTTCTGCTGCTTCTGCTTCTGCTGGCGTTGATGTAGTTCCCATGATTGCAGCGTCTTGGTAGCGTTGAGCGAGCGCACACAGCCGGCGGTTGACCCGTTCCAATGCGTCGCGAGTCGCCTCCCTCCGTTTCTTGGTGTAGAAGACATGGGTGCGCAGCGCGCGAGAGCGGGCCTTGAGGCTGCCGTCGTAAAAGGCCCAGTTGAGGTAATTGTCGACCCCTCGTTTGATAACATGCGCCGGGCTGATGCGGCGGACGTCGCAGTCTCGGACTCTTCCGCCTAGAGTACACAGCCTGGAAAGGGATTTGATAGCTGTAGTTGATTTAGCATTGGACACCTTATCCTTTATTCTCTGCTCGGCTGCTCTTACCGTAGAAACTCGATCCCCTCTTGACCGCACTGATCAATGAACTTTCACGAACAGACCGGGCAAACAGGAGCTTCGGGAGCGTCGCAAAATCCAACCGCCAGTCCTTGGGGACGATGGGCTCGAACCCGCGCATGGCAAGCCGCATGAAGAGCTCGCGCTCCCCCTCGCTCCACGCGCTATGAGACTCACCGATGGCGTTGCCCAGCCGGTCGGACTTTTCCTGCCGGAACTCAATCCCGAGATCGCCGTATTCGCTGTACGTGATGCTGCTCGCCGACGAGAAGCTGTCATCGTCATCACTGGCCTCCCCCTCCTGGGCATCGAGCGAGACCACCTTGTTGGGCAGCTGCTTGTTGACGGGCATGTTCGCAGGCGGCGCATACGTATAATCATGCAGCGGTTTGGCCTTGGCTCGAGTCTTGCTAAGACGGCGATTCTCTTTCGTCTGTCGTGGTCCGTCTTCTTCATCGCCAGAAGGTACAGCAAGTCCAGTATCCAGGGTCCTCTCATCGTCATCGTCACCTTCAGGCGGTGTGGAATTATCGTTGTCAGATGGGGAAGATTTTATCGAAAGAGGGTCATCAACAGCCAACAGATCTTTCTCCGGGGGTGCCTTCGCCTCCTTTGCCATAGACTCGGGGATGTAATCCTCATCGTCTGAGATGTCGATAAAGGGCCCCGTGTATGATTTATTTGTTAGCTTGGGAGAAGACCATAGACGGGGCTGCTTGGCCTCTTTGGTTTCCTCCTCGTCTAGACCCTGACCTGAGGCATTGTCGTGAAAAGGATTGGTATCGTCAAAGAGAGCCGTATCTCTGCTCCTTTTCCGCCCCGAACTCGCGTTTATTGCATCGCCATCAAGCTGGGGATTGTGAGAGACATTTTGACCATCGTCAGCACCCGTAACTGCGATGACCGTACCGTTTTCTAGGACCGTTTTCGAGTCTGGATCGATCTTCAAATCGTGCTGGCCAGTAGCGGCAGCAGCAGCAGCGGCAGTCTTCCTCCTCTTCCGCGTTTCGACGCCCGAGACAGTTCCCTCGTCTGCATCCGTCTCATCTATCGTAGGCAAGTAGGCCGGATCAGTCACTTGGTTCTTCCTCTTCCGAGACCTGGAGGTCCGTCGAGCAAGAAACAAATCCTCCTCGCTGCTCGACCCATGGTCTCTCTTGGGACTATACGCCGGATCAAGGTCCCTGCGTTTCTTTTTGAGCAGCACGATCCCCATATCTGCTTGGTCGGCCTCTTCATCCTGCTTCCTAACCCTGTACGTCGGATCGAGGCTGCGTCGTTTCCTCCTCTTCGCTTTCAGGGGAGAGAGCGAGGACCGTAGATTCCGCTCGGCCGAGGGGTCATTTGATCCCACGCTCTTCCTTGCCCGGCCTCTGGGCAAATCTTCCTGTGCGGACGAAGTGTGTCCGACGTCAGGGACCTGGTCAGCCTGCGTATCGATCTGAGCGGCCGAGAGAGCCGACTTCTCTGCTTGCGGGAAGCCCGTTATCAAATCGCTCGTCATCGTAGCCGTAGGAGTCGCAGAAGGAGTCGGAATACTATCGATAGTAGTCTCAAGAGTATCTGGAGTCATCACGGAGTCTAGCTGCACAGCGATATCAGCCTGGAGAGCGTCGTCCAGCAAGGTATCAACATCAACATCAATATCAACGTCAGACGAAAAGATGCTCCCCGGTTCTGTCTTTTCTCCTTTCCCATCTTCTCCCCGAGCTGGCGACCCGGAAGATAAAGCGGGGGAAATTCGCAACTCCATGGAGGGCATCGGTTAGACAAAGACGTCGACGACCGGGGTGTTGCTCTTTGTCAGGATCGAGGGACAGGGCTGGTTGGCCACTCGCTGGCGAGTGGAACCGACACATCGAGGAAGAAGCTTGTAGTCTTTGGTCAGGATATCTATTGTGTGGTGTTGGAGGGGTTGGGCTGTGAGTGAATGGATTCTGCGTGGACGGGGGGAAGTGAAGTGAAGAAAAATGGCCGAGGAGGGCGTCTCAATTTCGATGGCTTTGTCCTTGCACCTCGAGACAAAGAAAAAACGGTTTAGATACTGGGGCCGGAATTTTCTAATATTAGTCTCGTCGGGTCAAGAGTCTTGCTTGCACAATAAAGCTGGGTCTATAGAGAGAGACAATCTACCCTACTGGCTGTCGAACACAAGGGCAGGACAAGACAAGACAGAAATGGTCATTTTTGCTTCACTAGCCACTTTCCTCGATAGTTATGGCACATCAACGCATTAACATTGGGTCATCATTGCAACGCAATCTTCATCATCTAGCGTGGAACAATCGTCGTGATCGTCCCGTCAATTAGCCTTAACCGATGTCTTGATCGTAAGAGAGGAGCTGGTCCATTCGTGGATGGAACAAGGAGAACGACGGAGCGGGAAAAAACAACTAGAACAAGCAGTCGAAAGAGATAGCAGGAGAGAAGGATAACAAGTGCACCAAACTCGCTCCATTTTTTGTTTGCTCACCAGGCACCGTAGAGAAGTAGAGCACGCACTCCGCAGAGGTACTTGGACCAAGCCTCAAAAAACGTTGACGGGGTATGTTTACGCAAATAATGTTGGGGTTCAAAAATAAGCGAAGAAGTGAGAAGAGGACGAGAAAGAAGGGAGAGAAAAAAAAAAAGCGTTCTGAAAGTGACCAGCATCAATCAAGGATATTATTATACGGCCATTTGCTCTGAAAAAGAGAAGGGGAAAAGAAAAAGAAGCGAACAACAACCCTGAGAAACGCAGGTCAGAAAAAAAAAAAAAAACAAATTCCGTTAAGCGAAGTCTGCAGTGTAAGAGAAGCCACGGAATTCTTCCTGCATGGCTTGAGACAGCACTATAGATGTCGTTAATAGATATTCGACAAGAGAGATGGGTTCAAGGTCTTCTTACCTGACTGGACGGGCGTTAGGACGGGCGTCACGCTTGTAAACTCTTGGTCAAAGTTGCTGGTATCGGTGGGATTGGTGATAGTCGGCATGAAAGGGGGTGGCACCCGTTTATGGTAGATGTCATCCCAGTTGATGTTGCGGAAGAAAGCGTGAGACATGACTTCCTGGGCGTCGGTTGGTCCGGAGCCCAGTCGATGCTCTGGCTCCCGAGTCAAGAGCTTCTGAAGAATCGAGACCGAGTCACGGGGCATATGGATCGGATACAGCGGTTCATCAGCCAGGATGGCGTCGTAGATTTCATCCTCGTCTTCACCACGGAAGGGCGATTGCTGGAGCAGCATTTGGTAGATGAGCACGCCAAATGCCCACCAATCCACTGCGCGGCCATATTTCTTATCCAACAGAATCTACATGGAGGAAAAAGATCTCAATCAGCTTTTGATGGGAAAAGTTGCACCAAATCATGGGGAAGAAAAAGAACCATCTTACCTCGGGCGCCATGAATTCGGGAGTACCGCAGAACGTCCCGGTCGTGGATCCATACCACATGTTTTCCTTGCAGAGACCGTAATCACCGATCTTGATATGACCATCCAAGGTGATCAGGATATTGTCAAGCTTCAAATCACGGTAGATGACTCCGTTTTCGTGGAAGTATTTGAGGGCCAGGCAGACCTCTGCGGCATAGAACCTGATCACCATTAGTTTAAAAAAAATTTTTGACAAAGGAAACAAAGAACAGGGTAAACGTACTGTGCCCGC
Organism: Penicilliopsis zonata CBS 506.65; assembly: GCF_001890105.1. Taxonomy (NCBI): domain Eukaryota; kingdom Fungi; phylum Ascomycota; class Eurotiomycetes; order Eurotiales; family Aspergillaceae; genus Penicilliopsis; species Penicilliopsis zonata. The sequence continues at coordinate 1,275,330 of NW_019208911.1, forward strand.
TTCAAGCCAAACTGGCCGCGCTGGATGTGCCACATTAAATCACCACCACTGATGTATTCCATGACGAAGTAGACACGAGTCTCAGTCTGGAAACAGGCATGAAGGTAGGTGAGGAAAGGGTGTCGGTCCTTGTTGGCAATGAGAAAGACGCGCTTTTCGGACTTTGTACTCTCGACTTCGTCATTCTCAATGATAAATTCTTTCTTCAACACCTTGATGGCATAGAGCTTCCTGGTCGACTTGGTTTCTGCCAACATGACCTTTCCGAAGTTACCCTTACCGAGCACAGCAAGGAAATTGAAGTGATCCAGTCCAATTCGGGGCTTGGCCGCTTGCTGAGGCTCCTCCTTGAGGGTCGCGGGGGGGGAGGTGGGTGACACTGCCACATTGTGAGGAGGAGGAGGAGCCACAGGCTCTGCTGCGTACTGCGGGACTCCCCCATATGGACCGGGAGCGTTTGTTGGTGGGGGAGGCGCCACTGCAGGCTTCTTTGTGACTTCCCTATAGTCTCCCGGGTTGTAAGGCGGGATTGACGGATGCTGTACTTGTGGTGGAAGAGGACGCGAATCCACTGGTGGCTAGTGTTAATGCATGGTCTGAGAACGTCGAGGACCAAGAGGTGAGAAGAGTGCTTACCTGGAGATTGCTGGATTGGAGAACGCATCTCACCGGTATTTGGAGGGTTATGTGACGACGTCCGATCTGGGTACTGGGGTCTTTGTGGTGGTGGCTGATGATGTTGTTGTTGAGGAGAAGTTGGTTGAGGCGGGTACGGAGGCTTTTGGCCGATATCGCCAGGAGAGTTTGGCCAAGTAGAAGTATTGATGGGTTTCGGTGGGAAGGACATGCTCTGATCGTGAGGTGACTGTGGACCGGGTCTCATTGTAGAACCACTACCACCGGAGCTCATGGAAGGGGTTTTGCCATGGGTCTTGATGGTCTCGAGGATCTTGTTTGCGGCTTCCATAGACATGCCACAGAAGTCCGGTACCAGATGAGTACAGTGCGCATGGCAAGTGAGGCCACATTCTGTGGAGGGTTTAATGTCAGTGAGTGAAAAGGGGAAGGAAAAAAAAAAAAAAAAAAAAAAAAAGTTCATCCACCAAAGGAGATGACAGACCTGTGCATCGTTTGGCGTTCTTGCGGCCAAAGGGCAAGAGATAACCACAATGGCAACACCAGTTGGCAGAGATATTGGAAAAGCCCTCGAACCGATGAGGGATCCGGTGATTGATCTTCTCCTCGTCGGGGTCGGTCTCGTAGTTTGCCTTGCTGATACACTTGGTGACCACTTTCAGGGCGCACTTGCGGTGACAGGTGTACTTGCAGTCGGCACACTGCATGCCGGCCGCATATTTCAAAAAGTCGCCACAGAGGGCACAGCGCATGATGTTGTAGAATTGCTGGACAACGAATTTGTGGCCCTGCTTCTCCAGTACTTCTTCCTTCTTCTGACGGACAGCACCCTGGCGGTTCAGACCGATATCGAAGGGTCGACGGTCCTTAAGTTGCTTGGCTATATGGCGTATTAGTGGTGTATTTGGAAAAAAAGAAAGAAAAAAAGAAGAAAGAGAGAAGGATCCTACCAAAGCTCATGCTCAACTGAATCCTGCCCACTGGTTCCAATGCAAACCACGAATCAATCACGACCGCACCGCCCGGAGCACCAGCACCCTGAGGGGTAGAGCCAGGGGCACCTGGGCGAGCACCCGCAGGATGCTGAGAAGGACCCGTCGAGGAAGCACCGGGACTGGTCTGGCCGCCTGCGAGGCTTCCGTGATTCATCTTGTCGGCCGACACCCAGCCGGAGGCATTGATATCGGTTTCTAGCTTCTTCCGGCGCATCTCCTCGGCAATGTCGGTGATGCGGATCCACAGCATGCCGATGGGGGTAGGGCGGTCTCCCGATTTATCATAGACGGTGAGTTCGATCTCGTTCGCCTTATCGATATCGATATTGAAAGACTCATCCTGCCACCGATCTGTGCGAGTCGCCTTGGTGCGCGCCTTGATGGCATCTTCGACCTTGACGATGACAAATGTCTCCGGGCCCCGCGAGAACCGGGAGCTGGCTGCGTGATCGACTTCTTTCACGGCGTGGACTCGCATGGACAGGTGACCGGTCAGCGGCTTGCGCATGTTTGGAGCGCTCAAGCTGTCATCTGTAATCATTAGAGGGGGAAATAGAGAGAGAGAGAGAGAGATGATGATGATGATGATGATAATGATGATGATGATGGAGAGATAAGAAAAAAAACTAATACCATCAGGGCCATCGGTGGACTCAATGTCAACGTGGAGATCCTCGTATCGCTTCAACGCCTGCTTTAACAACTGGATCTTCTGGTTGCTCTCGATGCGACGCCCCTCGGCATCGGCACGGCTCTTGCGGTCACCCTCGTCCTGATATAGACGAACCATCTTCTCAATACCGGCCTTGTATTGCTTTTCGACGCTCAGCTTGAACTCGAGCTGCGACAGCATGAGCTGAATCTTGGGTCCGAGATAGGGGGTATCATATTTGATAAGATCTTCAAGATTAGCGACGGCCCCAAGACTTTTACAGGGCAAAGTGACTCACCCAGCTTGCTGTAGTTGGGACGCGCCTTGGGCACGGGGGCGAATGGCCTGGGGTCTGCGAACGGCGCGCCCGTGGGCATCGAGCCCGCTCCTCCCTGAGGATAGCCGGCGGGAGAACCATCGGCACCTCGCTCATTCGAAAAGTAACCGGGCCCGTAGTCGCTCGTAGGGGTAGGGCCGACGGACTGGGAGGAAGCCGGGTGACGGGACTCGGTGGGTGAGCCGCCCCCTCCGCTCTTGCGCAGCTGCAGCTCCTGCAGCTTCTCCTCCAGATAGGCGATGTTCTTGCGGCCGTTGTGGATGTTGGCATTGATGCCTTGCTTCACCAGCGGGTTATCGGTCGACTGGGCCATGTTGGTGGCCGCCGTGATGAGGGCCTTTTCCCGCTCGATCTTGCGGTAGACCGAGGCGATAACCTCGTCCTCATCCATGGTGACTGACTACTGATATAACGATTAGGCAAAGAAAGAAGAAAAAAACAGAACCGATGAATTAAAAAAAAGGAATCAAAAGTCAAAGAAGGGAACGAAGATTTAATCCACGGTCGCAGACGATGAAAGGTGGAAGAAGGAAGTTGACCGGGAAGGGCCCATCGCGGGGTTTGTCACTGCGTTCTTTTTGACTTGGTTGTTGCAGGGGGGGGGGAAACGTCCCCCCTCGACAGCTTGGATCTTCCCACCACCGCCAGCCGTTGAAACAAGGATTTTTCCAGGCTCTTCGACGGAGGAATCTTCTTCAACTGCATGGATTGTAAGACACTTACGGGGCGAACCACTAGCGAACCAATTTGCAGAACACAGATCAGCGCAGGAAGCTTGTTATTTCCCACACACTCTCACACGCGCTCTCTCTCTCTCTCTCTCTCTCGGTTGAGTTTATCTCTTGTCTTCGCGTGGGCGGCAGGGAGGATGCTCAGCTCATCGGCTCTCTTTTTTTTGCGCGATGGAATGTAGGCAGCAAGGCAGCAGGCAGAGAGGGGGGGGAGGTGAGAGGAATGAGGAGGGGAACAACAGAACAAGAATCGCCTGAATAATCATAATAATAATACGTTATGAATGAAGAGTGGGGAGGTTCTCCTCCGCAGCAGCCACAGTCAGCCTTATCGCTGTGTAATAAATAGTCTTGGTAGTACTGTGTAGGACAGTGTATGGAGTACAGGTGTGTCAAGCTGAGTAGTGACACAGGATTCCAATTCTTCTACTGAAAGCCGGAGGGAGAGCAGATGGCCTACACTCAGTGATGATGCATTGATTATTCCATTAATCCTGACTAGATGCCTTCAGAAATGCCCCGACCTGCACAGCCACATTGAACCAGATATTAAGTGTCAGGCAGTATCCACCAACCGCTGTTTGAACTATGGATTCGGGGATAATGGCTCAGGTCGTGTGCCTTGATTTTTTTCTTCTTCTTCTTTCTGCTGTTTCAATTAATATTTATTAGTAGGAATGGATGCCCGAAAGGACCCTGTCGGCATTCCTCGTTGAAGAGCAATCGTTAATTGCCAAGTCATCGTAAATCGTGATACATATAGGTAGTACTGTAAAGGACTATTCCGATCGTTTGTGGATCTTCGGTAGGAAGAGCCAGGCAACAACCATGACGCCGTACAGGCCGATGCAGATCGGGTGCAGGACCATGGTGCCCACGTTCTGGGCCAGAAGGCCGGTGAAGAAGGGAGCAACGGCGCCGCCGCTGCTGCCCAACGCGCTGATGAAGCTTAGGCTTGACATCTGGATGGGGCGCGGCAGCAGTCTGCTGAACACGGCCGTCGCGCACGGGTAGACGGGCCCCAGCAGCAGGCCAACGATGGCGACGGAGACCGCCTCACCCACCACGTTGGGGATGAGCCAGGTCATTAGCTGGAAGGCAACCGCTCCCGCCACCAGCAGCACGACGGCCAGCTTCTCGCCGACCCGGTGAGCCGGGTGCGACAAGAGGAATCGCCCCAGTGTGATCCCTGCCCAGAATCCTGCACTGACATACCCAACGTGCGACGGGTCGCCGTGGCGGTAGCTAATCAGGAACGACACCACCCACCCGGAGATCGACACCTCTGCCCCCTGGTACGCAAAGATGAACAGTGCCCCGAGCCGGGTCGTCTTGTTCTTCACTGCCTGCTTGAGCAGTTTTGTCTTGGTCGCAGGGCTACTGCCGTCATCGCCGTCGCTGTTGTTCTGTGAGGCGGTCTGCTGGAGGGCTGCTAGCAGTTGCACGGGCAAGTCCTCCTCGTAATGGTAGAAGGCCCACACCGCGAACGCCATGTTGAAGAGGGACATGAATAAGGTGAGGAAATAGTAAAACGACCACCGTACTCCGTGCGATACCAACGCCGTGGCAATGAGCGGCGCGATGGTCCCCCCAATCCCGTACGCGCCATGCAGAAATCCAAGGGCGGCCGTGCTGTTGGCCAGGTTGGCGCAGAAGACGTTATTCAGTGCCAAGTTGATCGCCATACCAAACCCTAGGAAGAAGAAACTGGCCGCCACCGCGGGGAAGGGCGGTTTGCAGATGAGGATCACGTAGCCGGCGGCGAGTAGCGTCGTCGACACCGCATACGACTTGGACCTCCCAAGTCGACTCTCTAGCGCGTGCGTCACGGGAGCCGCGAGGATGAACCCCAGCGCGTTGGCCACGAACACCAGCGAGACAACCGCATAACCGATGCTGTAGTCCGCCTCGATGTACGGGATCAGAGCCCCGGGGGCACTATCATTCAGTCCGTTGGCGAAATTCATCAGGCAGCAGCTTAGCAGTCGCCATTTGGTCGCCGACGGACTCAGAGCTGCCGCCCCGGAGGGAGGAATAGTCTCGCGGACACCTGCAGAGACACCCCGTGGCGTCGAGGGCTGGCTCTCAATGTCACTTGGCGGGTTGGGGGTCTGGTATCCGCTGTTTGGCATCGACACAACTACCCTGGCCGATTTTTGATTCTGGTTGTTCCATTGCTCAAGCTCGTAGTCGGACGGAGCCCCCGCGATGCCCTGCTTGTCTTTGCGCACCACTGCCGCCGGGTTCGAAATGGGGCGGTGGCTCTCGATATGAACGAGAGCCCCAAAGGTGGACGACATGGTGATGGGGGGCGATAGTATCGTAGCAGCACCAGTTCAGTGACAGCTCAAGGGCATGACGTTTGCTTCCGAATTCAAGACTGGGCTTATACCATGCCAGCGGATGGCCACGACAATAAAAAGCATCTTGGAAACTGAATTCCGAATTAATAATGCCTGTAGACACCCCTCGTCCAGACCCAGCGACCAAGGCCGAGAACGACCTGGTGGAGACGGCAAACAAGCATCCAGAGGTGTCTTAACTTATCAGAAGCTGCATCACACACCTCGAGGTGAGTCACAATTAATCCAGATTCCACAGAGCAGGTCGTTGCAGTCGAATCCACTCGAGCTTGACAAGTCGGAAATCGAACCCCCACACAATTTTTGTTACTCCAAAACTGCTTGTCCCGCACCCAAAAGAAAAAAAAAAAAAAAAAACCACGACGAACTTCATTTCCACGCACCACCAATATCTATACAGAACATCAGGGAACCACCTCAAAAATACGAGCAGAATATCTTGCCAGTGAAAGAAAAAATGGGTCTCCCTCGACGAAAATTGCTTGCCACGGCCGAGGAGACCCTGACGCCGCCGGACGAGCTCACGCCGCAGCAGCAGATCGCGCGCGCCATCAAGGCTACCGGCAATAATATCTACCTGGTCGAGCTGGCGTCAAAACAGACGCTGCTTGTCGAGTTGCCTGCACGGTTTCGTTCTGCCATTTGGATCAAGCGTGGGTCGTTTGTGGTGGTGGACACTGGGGCGCTCGAGGAGCGGGAGAATAAGCTGGGTGGGGAGATTGTCAATGTTGTTCGGGATGAGAAAGCATGGCGAAAAGCCCCGTACTGGTAGGTTGTTGCTTGGTGCTTTTTGTCTTTTATCTTTTCGTATGGCATTAGATTTCACCAAAGTGCTGACCGCTCCAGGCCGAAGGAGTTTGCGAAGCAAACTGTGCAGCTTTCGGATGATGACGACGACGAAGATGATGACGAGGAGGAATCTCGAGTGGGCAAGATGCCCGAGTCGGATGAGTCGGACGCTTGATCGATTGGCCTACGCCTGGACACTAGATGAACGAAGAAAATTGCTGATTTTATATTGGCGATCTATTCTAAGGCTGCCGCTCGTGGAGTCTTCTCGTCTCTCAGAAAAATACCAACGCTTTGGATCACGAGACAGAGGACGACGGCGGCGGAACTAGCGTTGGTGCTGGGGTATGTGTTCCAGGCCCATTCTTGGACGGCCCAGACGGTATATATCAGCACCGGGTGGAATCCCGCCCGCCAGAGGAGGAATGGCGTTGCCCAGGCCAGATAGGCATAGAATTGATAGTGGAGGGATCTCGCACACAGCAGACCGATCACGAGGGAGGTCAAGAGCACGGTCATGATGAACGAGCTTGACAGGGCGACCCTTGGCCGCTTCCCGGCCATCATCTGCCGGACGAATTGCACCGGGTCCATTCCCGACGGAGCAATCCAGTCTCGAGTGACGAAGAGACCGAGCAGGGAGAGGTGGATGGCTAGCAGGGCCAGGGAGAATTCTCGGGACAGAAATGTCTCTTCACCGACAAACCGCCAGTTGACGGTCCATTTGAACATAAACTGCCGAGTCAATTCGAAAGCGCGCGAGAGGTACCCGGCGGGGTTCTCCTGGAGGAACGGAATCGCCAGCAGGACCTACAAAAATTAGCAAAATAGTTCTGGTGTAATTGAATGAGATCCTAAAATCGGAAGAGTGTTTATTTACCTGTATAAGTAGCGCGACCGATCCCAGCAACACACTCTCCACCAGTGTAAAGTTCAAGATGGTGATGATGACAATGGCCGGCGCAAGTAGAACGAGGGTCATCTTGATCCCTACGCCGGCCGACCAGAGCACCACAGCAGGCAGCCACTGCCTCCTCTGAAAAAGATATATCGCAGCCCACATCGCGGCAGCGGCAAACCCATCGTTAAACAGTCTCAAAACGAAGACACTATGGAGGCGTTTCGATAGCACGAGCAGCGGGAGCAGGTATGGCGGCGCGCCCGCACGATGGTAGCAGGCCACCACGACAATCAAGGTGAGCAAGTACAGCGCCGCAAAGATCACTTGACCCATGAGGATGTCCGCCCCGCCGTCTGTCAGCCGCGAGAGCAACGTGTAGATGTACACGTGTGCAGCAGGATAGACGAGCGGTCCCGTTGGGCCCTCGATCCGCGTGTAGTCGCGCTCGCCGGACAGGTACAGCGAGACCTGGTACATGTATGTCTCCCAGTCAATCTCGGTATCTTTTATAAGAGAAAACTATCAGCAATTGAGTTCTAGGGTTTTCTTATCCTCCTCGCTGTTTCGAACGAGCCGCTCACATGAAATCTTCCAGATCACTAGAGCGCATAGAGCGGCGTCCGCCAGGACAGCCAACGCGCCAATCCATACTGTATGCCGTGGGTTCCGGATGAGATCGAAGACCAGGTCTGTGTACCCCATGGTGTCGACGAGGGGGAGGGGGAGCCTGAGGAGGTGTAGCAAGACGAACCTGTTGTTGATCGGTTGGTGGTGAGTGGCCAGAAGACCAGCTGGCCCTTATCTGGTTTAGTGGCAGACTGTTCGAACTGTGATATCATCAACTTTCGCCTGGGAATCATCTGTAATTAAGAGGATTGCGTTGAAAAAGCCCGTATGAGGGATTAGTTCCGTTGTATTTGGAGATATACATTTGATCTATATTTTTTTTTTTTAAATCTAAAATACATGGGTATAGGTAGACTGCAGGCATGTCTCCCCTCGAGACAACCACCAGCCTCCAGACGCTAATATCATAACACACGTTAAGTACAACCAGAGTAGTTAGAGGAGATGACCGGAGCACCAGAAGTATCTCCACAAGAGTGAGACTGAGACTGTCTCTCGCAATGCCGGCCAGGAAGGACACCGCTTGAGTGTTGCTGTCGTTGTTGCTGTAATTCCGTCACTGCCCACCTCCTACCGCCTGAAACCGAGAAGGTCGCCCAGCATCCCACTGGGCTTAGGGACAGGGCATTCTCTGCCCAGCTTCGCTAACCGTTCTGCCTCTTCCTCCATCTGTAGGAAGGAGGTCACCTCCTCATCGGTGGCGGCGGGGTAGGTAGACCCAGAGGGGGGCTCCGACAGCTCCATTGTATCCGCCTCTTTCCGTCTCCTGCGCCGGATCCTCGGTATTTGCTGTCCATCGGCTGTAACCATCATCTCGGAGTCGGCGAGCGTGCGACGCGGGGCGGGACAGGGGAAAAGGTGCGGCAGACCGACCACAACAAACGACGCCCCCAACGTGGCTGCAAACAGCGACATGGTCGATGTAGACCGCGGATGCAGATGAGGAGGCATTGTGGATGGATTTATCAATCGATTGTGCCGTTCGGTGGCCCTTTACTGCTCAGACTGCATGGGGGGAAAAAAAACTCAAGTCCTGCAGGGGATCAGGTCAGAGGAATTGAGGACCTCAAGAAAAAAAAGAACAGCTTATCTGGAGCAGCCCTTCACATACCTATGAATGCCTTCGAACAATCCTCAACCGATCAAAGGAAACGCATACCGCGCAGGCAATGGCTCTGAGGCTCTCCCTGGACGTTGAGAGAGAACGAAGTGGGAAAAGCGCGGGAATCATGTGCCCGGCGATCTAATCTTATCTGGGCGCGCGCTGATTGGCTGTACGGCACCACGCGCGAATCGCTGGCAAACCTCAGCGAGAGAGACAGGAGGAGTGCTAAGGTAGCCAGGGGGGAATCCTGTACTCCATCGTTCGTGGTGTATCGGCTGCTGCTCCAGCTCTCGTGGTGGCCTGTGTGGATTGTCTCGAGCTGACCAGCCCCCAGCCACGCCTACTCGGGCATTCTTGGGCGCCTGCCCAGTGTTCCACCCTGCGCTGCGCTGCCCCCTCCTCGTCTCTCCCCACCGCCAAGTGAGGTGGCCTTGGAACCGCCCAGGGCTTATCACCGACAGCGCTGGACACTCTGCGACAGCCTCCCCGGCGCCACCGCTCAGCATCATGAGTGATCTAGACAAGTATTTGCGCTTCCTTCCTGTTTTTTTGCGTGTGCCTGAGGGGTGCAGATGAGAAAGAATGGACTGACCGACCGATTTTTTCCCGGTGTCACGTGTAGGGCCATCGCGCAGCTGCGAGCCTGCCGCCTCATTCCCGAAGCCCAGGTGCGAGAACTATGCCACAAGGCACGCGAGCTGCTCATCGAGGAGGGCAATGTGGTCTCGGTGGACGCGCCCGTGACGATATGTGGCGATATCCATGGCCAGTTCCATGATCTGATGGAGCTGTTCCGCGTCGGCGGTGACGTGCCGGACACCAACTACCTGTTCATGGGCGACTTTGTCGACCGGGGGTTCTACTCGCTCGAGTCCTTCCTGCTGCTGCTCTGTCTGAAGGTGCGGTACCCGGACCGCATCACGCTCATCCGCGGGAACCACGAGTCGCGCCAGATCACGACCGTATACGGCTTCTACGACGAGTGCATCCGCAAGTACGGCAGCGCCAACGTCTGGCGGTACTGCTGCGAGGTCTTTGACTACCTAGCGCTCGGTGCGCTGGTGCTGGGCGCCAGTTCCGCACTCGAACCTACCTCCGGGACGACGACAACGACAACAACAACGACGATGGCAACGACGACGATGATTGACGACAGCGAGCTGGAGATAGAGGTGTTGAACTCAAAGGGAGACGTCACAATGAGCTCTCACCGGCCGCGACGGCAGCACCCATCATCCGATGCTTCGACAGACTCGCGCAACAACAACAACAACAACAACAACAATAACAACAACATTGGGGCGGCCCCCTACCGATCTGGGGTCCCCGGCACAGGGGCGTCCGGTGACGGCGGGGGCAGTATCGGGGGCAGTCGGACGGGGGCGGTGCTCTGCGTGCACGGCGGGCTGTCCCCGCTCATCGACACGGTGGACAAGATCCGGCTGATCGACCGCAAACAGGAGGTGCCGCACGAGGGTGCGATGTGTGATCTACTCTGGTCAGACCCAGACGAGATCGAGGGCTGGGGTCTGAGTCCACGCGGGGCCGGGTTCCTGTTTGGCGGAGATATCGTCAAACACTTCAACTATAAAAACGACCTGTCGCTGATTGCTCGCGCCCACCAGCTCGTCATGGAGGGCTACAAGGAGATGTTCGACAGCGGGATCGTCACCGTCTGGTCCGCCCCAAACTACTGCTACCGCTGCGGCAACGTCGCCGCCATCCTCGAACTCGGCGAGGATACCAGTCATGGCGGCACCGTGGCCCGTTCCAACGGCGACTATGCTCGTTCCAACGGCATCCTCGGCTCCAACGATCCCGCCGCTGACTCCTCTGCCGTCCTCAGTCCGGGGAGGCGCTATCGTGTCTTTGAGGCCGCCGCGCAGGATACACGTGGCATGCCTGCGAAAAAGCCTGTCGCCGATTATTTCTTGGTGCGTTTTTTTTTTTTTTTTTTTTTTTTTTTTTTTTTTTTTTTTCTTAGCTCTTGGTCTCTTATTCGAAGCTCTACTAACTCTACCAACTCAGTGATACCACTTGTTTGAACTGTTTCGAGTTGCTATTGCTACATATCACGACCAAATAGCCTGATGATGATGAATATGGTATTAACTCTGCAATAACTACATGAACGATACTGTCGGGTATCAGGGGAACTATATTAGAGACCAATATGCATCCCAGTAAGATCATCATGTAGAACTTCTATTAGTTTAACTGGTCTTAGTAGTAGTTACTACCTAGCTGTATCTAGTCCACGCTTTCCCATGTCTTTTTTTTTCATAACACTCATCGGTAACTCCCAGGGTATATAGTGTACGGGGTACTTGTTCCCTGAGACTGGGGCGTATTACCCTCCACAGGATTCATCTGCGCGGGTGATGTTGCAGTCTCGGCAGACATCTGCCCAGGCGTAAACACGGACGTGTTGAAGGGCACCTCGTAAGCCGTTGGAGTAGTAGCACTAGTTGCTGTAGTAGTAGTTGCTGTTGATGTAGTCGGGGGAGGAGGGAGAGGACCCCACGCCGAGACTGATGGTTCCCCCCAGGCCTCGACGCCCAGACCGAGCGTAGCCTGCTCGCGAGACCACCAGCCCTGGCTTTGTTCCACGAAATTGTCGGACGCGGGGGATATCTCCTTCTCCCTCTCGTACCAGGCGTCCTGCTGGGAGGATGGCGGCATCATCTGCAGGGAGGGAAAGGCCATTTGCGTCGTTGGGCGGAGGTACGTTGGTTCCGGCTGTGAGACTGGAAGCCGCTGCCACTGCGCGCTCAGGGACCGGCGGGCTGTCGGCATGGGTGATGCAGTTAGTGAAATCGGTATAGACGGGGAGGTGGAGGGTGGGTATGAGGCTGTCATGGTGGCAGCGGCAGCAGCAGCAGCAGAGGCGGCGGCAGAAATCGACGGTCCAGTAGTAATGCTCGCGTCGTGGTACTGCATCGGTTGCAGATTTCGTTCCGGAGATGAGTAGGAGCTTGCCGATACGAGATGACCAAGAGCGGCCGCGGTGGGGGAATCGGCGCTTGCGGACGGTGAGGTTGACTGATCCCAAGAGCCCCATGAGCCCCATTTCGCGTGCGTGCGTTCCAACACGGCAACGGCTTCCTTGGGCAGCTCCACGTGCCATTTGTTAGCGGATATGTCGAGAATCCGGAGTGTGCGGCGTGCGCACAACCAGCCTTCGCCGATTTCCTCGAGGTTCTTGAATCCATGCACGATATCCCGTTGGGCATTTCGCTCGGGGAGGTTCAGCAGATGGATTGTACATGCCGTATGGGCAATGTATACCACGATGTTGCATATCTGGGTGAAGCCATACGTGCGCTTATACGTGCGTAGCAGCTTCGAGATGGCCGAGGCAGCCTGAGTACAGAGTTTACGTGGCGAAACATGAGGGGGAAGAGGGGAGTTCGCCTTTGTGTATTTGAGGAAAGGTCGGAAAAGGTGGATATGCAGGAGCTGAAAGAACATACTTTGACGGTTAGCAGAGGTCTTGGTTTGATCCGAAAGAAAAGGAGGCATTACTGCATGACAAGCACTTGTGGCAGCTGGCCCTCCCTTGGCTCCAGTTCTCTCGGTAGGGTCTTCTTCCACGCTTCGAGCCGGGTATGAATCTCGCTGAGCCGTTTCAGTTCGACCTGTCTGCCCGGGGTATTCTCTGTTGGTGCCGGGTGATAGAAGAAGCTCAGCAGATCCCCACTGATCTCACACAATTTGGCGACCTGCAGGGCAACTGTTCGGATTCGGGCGGGCTGGGTATGTTGTTGGCCCACACCGGAGTCTGTATAAGGGGACCATAGTTCTGCTTCCTCTGTGGGCAAGATATCAAACTTGGGAACATTCAGGTTGGCAGTGGAGAGCTGAGGTTGACGGCCGAGATAATTCGACCAGCATCTAGTAACGTCAGTAATCTATCTACTAGAAGAAGAAGAATAAGAATAATAATAATAAAGGTAGGCGTCAAACCTACTTGTCAAAGAGAAAGCAGCCCCAGAGAGTGATGCGTCGGGCGTCAATCTCGTCTTCACTCAGCGTGTGGGAGCCGAGGCTGGGGACGTCCAGGTTCAAACCTAGATCAAGAGCCATACGGAAGCTCATGCCGCTGTACACCCAGCCTTTCCCCTCACGCCCACAGCCGGCCTCGCGGACTGACATGAGAGCAAGGGCCTGAACGGTGCACAGCCGAGCATTTTCGTGCTCATCGTTTTCCAAGAGGAGTCGTTTGGCTTCCTTGAAGAAGTGATCGCCGGCAGTCGCCGAGTTGCGCGGATCCAGACGTGCCCCGTCCCACGAACTGAAGTGGCACCCCAGCGCCAACATCGCATTGACCAGCAATGAGGAGCAGTATTGGCTGGGGATCCCACGGATATAGTCTCTGTAGAAGAGATCCTTGGAGAGTGTCGTGAAGAATGGGTAGTGCCAGGTAAAGTACATGGTCAAGAGGTGGCTGATCAACTGTTTGTTTCTGGTGACTTCCGTCCAGTGGGTGACGGAGGATTCGCGTTGTTGGGCCAGGGCGTGTTCTTGTTCAAAAAGCTCGGATCCTGGTGGCAGGAAGACGAGGTTGGAGGTGCCGCCGATGAATTTGCGCGAGCCGTCAAGTAGCACCTCGCTCATCTTCCCGGCCAGCTCTGCTTCGAATTGATCCGCCTCTATCGGATCCTCATCACTTACCAATCCCACTTCCTCCCCGGGCTGCTCTGTGAGTTGTTTCTCGCCGGCAAGAATCGATTCCGCCACGTCTTCCAAGTTGTCACAGGCTCGGATTTGCCGAACTAGGCCGAGCGCGTCGTCTTCCTCGTAATTGAGAATCGCATGAATGATCGTTTGCAGGGTAGTGTTGCGTGTCCGCAGCGTATCGGCGTCTTTTCTATATACACCTTTTCGCCGGTGATCGGAGTTCGGGTCATACACGCCTAGGAGTACGTATAAGTGACGATAATCTCTGAGCAAATCTATCCAGCAAGGAACATACAGGGAGTATGGTAGACGGACGAGCAGGCAGCACAGCTCGGTAGGTTCCCATCACACTGATAAAAAAGAATTGATCAACTCACTGGTCCGGATCTCAAACAGGAAGGGGGGGGGGGGGGGCATACCTTGGACTTTCTCCTGCGACACGCAATACAGGCTGTGCTAACACATCGCCTCTTGGAAGTCTGGTTGTCCACCTTCGCTTGCTTTGATTTAGAGGCCGGCAATGCCCGACCCCCGTGGGTGGCAGCGGACTCTACATTGCTCGCCTCGGAAGCAATATCCCGTTCCATGCTCAAAATGTCAAGGTCGTAGGTAGATGTTCACGACTGGGATCTGAAAAATGCGGACCATGATTGAACTCGTTAATTAATAGACGAGTAGCTGTTTCCAAATCGGCAGAGATCGAACTAGAAAGACCATTCCATTCCTGAAGGTGTCAGCATCTTTCTGTTATCTTTTTTTGTTTTTTTTTTGTTTTTTTTTTTTTTTTTTGCCAACCGTGGCGTGAGAGACACGGGGAAAAGAGTCACTGCAGCGCAACGCAAGAACGCGCGCAGGTTTCAAGCCACGCTAAGTCTTTGAAGACTTGACGCTTCCCGGAGCTGCATCGGACATACCTGGCAATGATGATGATTCTGATGATGATGACGATGGCGATGGATGCAGAACAACCCCACGATATGGACGACCCGCTGTGGAGGCGGGGGAAGGAAATTTGCGTGAAACAGCAGGCTGTCAAGCGCGAGAGACTCGATGAGAAAGCTTGTAAAATGATGACGGGCGATAAGAGAGTATGCAATGGGCTGCGGATGATTGGTCGATCACTGCTTGAGGGGCTAGTTCACTGGGATTCAGAGGCTTCTCTCTCTCTCTCTCTCTCTCTCTCTCTCTCTCTCGCTGGTAGTCATCACTGGTAGTTGAGGATACGACATGCTGACTCAGCCTGAGTAGTGCGTTAACTAGGTAGGCAACTACGGAGGAGTACTTTTGAGCTACACCATGCTTTTTTTTCTCCAAACAAATAACTACATTCCACTCTCCTTCTTCAGCATCGACGATCAGCTGTGGTCTGCTAGGGCCAGATCACCGAGGAAGAATTCTTCGTACCACGGCATATCGATCGACACAGCGCAGCGATCGTCAGGATGGCTGGTGACACGAGTACACAGGCAGTTTCGAAGGAGTCGACCACGCAGGTCCAAGACTAAGTTTATGATAAGCTCGCAATAGTTTTTCCGATAACTGTTAGATACTGACTGATGTCTCAGATAGAATAGGGCCGCTTGCGGCGATAGCCACACTTTACCGAGTCTGTTGATAGTTATAAGCACCAGTCATATTGCAAGACAGGGTATTTCCGTTGGTACGAGAAAAGCCTACCTAGTACATACCAAAGATCATGTACCTACTCCGTACTTTGTATGAGTTCGAAACGACTCGTACGAATGCTGTGCCTTACGTCCGCGGATCCGACTATCACTATCCTTGTCTGCGCAGTACTTGTGCATAGGGAATGCCAAAGTACTCTGCATAGGGACAACCAATACAAATCTATACAATAATATTAATAATAATGCTGGAGGATAATAATACTTCGATGTATCTTTACGTACAAGAAAGCGGTTACTCACTTAGCCACCACCGAGGCTGAACTCCTTAGTCTTACTCCTACTCGTAGAGCCGAGTCAGATAGACAATTCGCTTGACTAATCGTAATGAATATTTATCTCCACAGCCATGTCAAATTTGCGTGGCAGTTTCTAATTTCTGACCAAGTGGAACGCCTCTTACAAACCCTCGAGATCTGCGTTTAAGGTTGTGGGTTAGTGCCGTGGCTGCAGGACTTGATCGGTATTGTGGCAATACAATTAGGATCTTAGAATTACCTAGGCAGATAATAATTGAATAAGGAAGCTATAAAGTCTATTAACTCTGTAGCAATAATTAGTACTATATATATCTACTTATCTTATGAGAAGTATCAATAATTTATTGTTAATTGATACAGTTCTTAGTTAGTTACTATCTACTAAGGTACTACGACATGGTCAATTAGTAAAATCTTGGGTAGCAATACCGTACTGTGGTAATTCCAGAAAACACGTATTGTATTACCAGCCGCGTAATCTCCGAGGTCCCCTCAGGCTCCCACAATGGATATCGGCGGGTATCTCGTTTCAGCACAAAAATCTCTGCCTCCACTGAGGAATATTCCATTCTTCCATTTGACAGTACAATACACTTACCATCTACCTAGACACCTAGTAGGCATCTACCTTGTTCAGTCCTCTACTCCGTAGGCTGCTAAGTTCCTACGTACCTAGCATGTACAGTACTTCGATAGAGGTCCCTATACTAACTGGGTAACTGATAGCGGTATACTATTAGAAATAGCCGTCAACGATTCGCTGCTGGCTCGCTTACAGGTAGATCCTTCTGTCTCGTACGGACTTACTAGGTACCTTAGGTAGATACTCTCTGACTGAATAACGTAACACTCCGTACCGTCCCGAGATTACGCTCAGCCTCGCCTATCATGCCGTCACTCTTTTTCCTTACGGAAACTCACCGGTTCTTATCGCCAGCCGCAGGTCACGCCCCGTCCTTGCCTTTCTGAGTCTCTCCTCTCTCCTCTCTCCCTCCTTTCTCTCTACCACATCTCTGGTGAGACACATCGACAAACACCTCGACAGACACGGGTTTTTCTTATTCCTAACAATACATCAAGACGACTCATCGAGTTCGATAACAGACGAGGCGTCTGATTTCCGTCACTCGCTGCAAGTCGCGTGCCTGCACAGACACCCCGGTTTCCACCCAAAATCATCATTGCTTGCCAGCACAGCAGGGGGGGCCACACCACAATAGTACACCACAATAGTACGCCCACACTAATCGGTCAACCACTTAAGTCCGCCTCCCCCGGGGGAGACGCCGACTTTCCCCTTCTTCCTTTTCCTTCGCCGTCATTTCGAAACCCCATGTATCTAGCGCAAACCCTCGACCAGAGTGCCTCCTCAGGCCAGAGACGCCGCGATTCCTGTGCTGCCAACCGCAAGGATGATGGTCCCTAGAGCCTTTCTGTTCAGCTCCGTCTCGCCCGTTCCGACCACCAAGAAGAATGCCCTACCCCGACTCGCCTCGAAGCCGGAGCAAGGGCTCCGGCTGCCTGAGATCTCGCACTTGGAAGACCTCGGCTTGGTCGATGCCACCGCTTCCCATCCCCATACCAATCCGGTTGTGATCCCGCCGAAGCGTGGTCCGCGGATGACTTCAGTACAGCAGAGTACGGTTGGGCGTAATGAGCCCAAGACACCACGCGGGACACTGCGTCGGTCACCGTCAACCGCAACCGCCCGCAGCGACCGCTCCCTACCCACGTCGGTAGCCTCTATCTTGGAGGCAACTGCTATCCCTGTTCCTCGCCGCAATCGTTCCATCCGCGAAACCCGTCGGTTGCCTCGCGGCAACCATGTGGAGGATTTCAGCAAGCTACTCATGGAAGGCGTCAAGTCGCGCGACGACTGCTTGATGGAAGGCTCGCCGTTAGACATCCTCCTCAGCCCACCAGAGGAGGAGACCGAGAAGATGGCCATGGCTATGAGCAACGACGTGGCCTCCGACAGCCCGTTCTCGCTACGCTCCGTTTCGACAGAGTCGATGCCCTCGCTCGTCCATGACATAGATTCCCCCGAGAGCCTCCCCCTACTCTCTAGCCCGTCCAGCCAACGGAGCCCACTCGACCGTAAATATCGGATCCTCTCGCTGTCCGAAGACTGTGCCTTGGATCACCCTCTGTTGGAGGATGAAGAGCTGTTGGACCTCGAACCCACCATGATGGACGAGGGCGACGAAATTCCTCCTCTTCCTTCTCCTTCTCCTTCTTCGTCTTCTCTAGCGGACCCTGGTTCAACAGCCAAGTCTTCGAGACCTTTCCGATCACTACCGCGCTTCACTTTGCCCTTCAAATCGAACCTGACGGCCTCGCTGCGGGCCCTCAAGTCTGCCGCCCAGTCGGTCTCCACCTTTGCGACCCCGTCAGTGCAGCCGGACAACTTCCTCACGCAATCGTTGTTCACGATTACCCCTGGTCTGACGGACGACCGGCGGCCCCTCCCGATGCAGGAGCCGCCGTCGCCCGCGCTTCGGCGATACCTCAACCCGATGACCGTCTCGCCCGCCGAGATGCACGTCTACCACGACCACCGGCACGAGCTGGCCCATCCTGCCGCGCACCGGCCGTGTCCAGTCTCCATCCAGATGCAGACCTACCACCGGAGCGACACGGAGCCTGTCCCGCCGCCGATCACGCGGCAGCGCGAGCCGCGCGAGAACTGCGACTTCCTGCGCATGGTTGTGCTGGAGATGAACATGCGGCGCCACGGCAAGCTGCGCGACGATATCCCCATGCGGGCGCGGATCTGGCTGCCGCCACGCAAGGGGATCGCGTGTCGGCTGCCGAATTGCCACAGTGCCGTGCCCTCGAGGTGGATAGGGGTCTCGGTAGAGTGCATGTGATTCTTTCGACTACTCCGGAGGACTCCGGAGTACTACGGAGTGCGGAGTACATATTGGTCTAGCATGATATTGGCGTTTTAGATACTACATAGGGTACAGGTCATGTAAATACAACCCGACATTTTTCATACTTTTCATTGGGTCATTTTACTCTGTAGTACATGACATCCCTCCGTAGCAGACCGCTCCAGTAATCAATTCTATACTCCGTACCTGCATCCCTGCCCGACCAAGAGAACTATCTACGATAGTCCAGCCACAGACGTCACAAGAACAAGGATACTTCTGCATCAGCTTAGGTGCATAACTAGTAGGAACTAGTCATGACTATAGAGTAAAGGTATGTAGTGGTCATTGTAGTTGACTCTAAAATTCTATTGTATATACTACATTGTGTTTATTGAGTAGAGGTATAGATAGGAAAGGATTCTCATCTGTTCTATGAATTCCAACCCAGATAGACATGTCTACTCTATTCTGGTAGATAGTCTACATCTATGATTCACTCCGTTCCTACCTACTAATCTAGGCAACTTGTAACTGGTAACTATGCAGTACATACGGAGTAGGTAGAGAGGATGGACAGACCCCTATACTCCCATTGGATATAGATAAGGAATCATGAAGGAGACCTGCCATGGGAATAATACTAACTAGTTCATAAATTCTCACTAGTACCTCTTCTAAGACTGTACTAATTCGGTTGCCTGCTCACAAAGGAGGTAATCTACCCCGAGTCCATATATACTACATACTACATACTACATCTAATACCTCGGTACAGAGTACGGAGTACGGACTACTACTACATACTGTAGTCTACAAAGGTCATTCATATACCTTGTATTGTACTCCGTACCGGGTGTCATTAAGCCACTATTGACTGCTTCCATGAGAATGGATGTATCATAGGTATACTCCATCTCCGTATTGCATACTGCGTACTCGTACAATGTCTTATCGCGGTGATTCATTCGGCGGACTGCACCTATCCGCTTACGGCGAATATCCTGATAATCATTAGCCGCGTCAAGAGAAATAAAAATGATTTTTTTTTTTTTTTTTTTTACACTTGACTTACTCTCTTCATCCAGCAGCGTGCCCTCCTGCCAACTATCCTCGATCCAGGCCGCCAGGACAACATGGGGAACCGTCTTGCCAGGCCTGGCAGCCCAAAACGCCCTCACATGCGAAATCTCAGCCGCCGCACAGTCCGCAGCTAGGACGACGTGTGTGATGTGCGAGTCGTCCGACGAGCAGGCCACCGCTGCGCCGGCGAATCGAGCCACGTTGGATGCCAGACGAAGCGGCAGCTGGATCTGCTGCTGGTGCTGCTCTTCCTCTCCGTAGTGGAAGTACAAGGTGAATCCCTGAAACAACCAGCCACAGGGCGCTTCGTATCCCGCCTGGACCCTTTCCTGGATGTGCATCTCAAGGCGTTTGACGGAAGATGCGTCGGGAAGTGTTTCGCTTTCCATCCGGTTCAAAATCTAAACAGTCGTCAATGCTCTGTAATACTTCGTTCCGATGTTATATCACACCTCATTCAGTTCTTCCATAGTGGCATCCCGGGCAAAGCTGTCCTGGTACTGATCCACGGCGGCGGCGATCTCGTCCTTGCGAGCTTCCAGCGTAAAGAACATGTGTCTATCCAGGTCACCACTAATCCCATCACCAGATTTGGTGTATTCTTGTGTGTTTTTCTCACCTTGGTTCAAGCGGGAGAAGCAAATCAGGAAGCCCGACGTCGACTTCGTTCTGCTTGACGCAATCGAGAATCCACGACGGCCGCAGAACGTTGTCCTTGCCGCTCTTCTGCACCGACGCAACCTTGACAGTTCCTAGACAGTTAGAAGTCGTTCGCATCAAATGAAGAAAAAAAAAAAAAGAAAAAGAAAAAGAAAAAGCAATGCTTACTCCTGTCAGCAACGCAGATCGTGTTCGTGGCAGCCGTGCTGGTCTGGTAGATTTTCCCTCCGTTCGCTTTCACGAGCTGCTCCAGTTCGGCTTTGGACCGTTTCTCAGGCGCAAGGCACTCGGTCATAACGTCTGCTACTGTCAGTATGACTGTAGATGGGAGGAGAATAGGAAGGAGAAAACAGGGGAATAGAAACGTACAAAAGTTCATCCCGTCAAAGACATGCCCTGATGGCCCTGCATATTGTACTTCTTCAGCCTGATATCCCGCGATACTGAGCGGTTTCTTCGTCGGCCGTTTGATACGTTTCTTGCGCGAGTTGTCGACGGCAAATTCCCGGGTCTTGTGCTCGCTCTCGACGTTGGATTTGAGATCGAGAAACTCCTGAACCGACAGCGCGCTCTTCCAATCCTTGTCCATGCGCAGCCGTTTAAACCGTGGGAACCGCAGCGTCAACCCGAGCCGGAACTGATCGCTGACGGAGACCGAGGCGGCCTTGACGCACAGCACGACCGAGTCGGCGGGCTTGATCCACATGTCCGGTCGTTCATACTGCGCATCGCCCCCCGCCAGCTCGATAAATGCTACCGGCGGCCGTTTGGCGTCCCACTCATGCCACTTGCCGTCCGTGTGATGTCGGATGTTGGCGTAGTCGGCTGCCGTGAAGCCGCCGCCCACCTTGCAAAAGGAGAAACATTTGCTACCGTCTGGCGCTCCCTGTGAGAAGGAGGAATAAGAAGAGGAGGAAGAAGAAGGCCGGTGGTGATCGTCGTCGACACGTAGGCCGCATAGAAAGCTGGACAGCGCGCCGCCCCGGGCTCCCGAGCCGTAGTACCCGCCGATGACGATCAGGTCCAACGACTCGCCAAACTCAGTCATGTACTCGGGCTTCACCTTCATCCAGTCATCGTGCCGCTCGTTCAGGCGATAGGGTGACCGTGGGTTCTTGAGCACCAGGCCCTCTGAGGCCTCGGCGACGACAGTGCGTAGTGCGGTCTCGATTTCGTCCGTGGTCGTCGCCTCCTGGTACGGATGAATCTCGAAACGGCGGTGCACGGGGATGATGGCTTTGCTCAGGGCGTTGCGCCGGTCTCGCAGCGTGTATCTGGTCAGGTCCTTGTCATTCAGGTAAAGGATGTCGAAGATGCGGAACAGCGGGCGCGGGCCCGAGGCAAAGGGGTTCCGCTGCTGGTCCAGGGCGGCAGTCTTGAGCGTGCCAAAGGGAACGGGGGCATCCTGCTCAGGATCCCAGGTGATCATCTCGCCGTCGAGGATCAGATTCTCCACCCCGTCGGCAAACGCGTCCGCGAGGTGGCGGGTGAGCGCGCCATGTTCGTCCTGTAGGCCATTGCCGTATAGATAGGTGTAATCCTTTGCCTTGCGCGACCAGAAGCCGAAGCGGCGGCCGCCGGGCATGGCCGTGTCGGCCTCCATGTGCAGCTGCATGCGCTCGCCATCGAGCTTCTCCTCGATCCAGAAGACGCGGTCGTCGTCCGTGGGGCGCATGCGCTCGATCATCCGCGCAAACGAGTGCATCTGGAACTGCGCCAGCTGGGGCTGAAAACACTGCATCAGCGTTATCCCGCGATCCTCGGCCTCGAGCCGCAGGTTCGGGTCGTGCAGCTCCCAGCATACCCGGCGCAGACTGCTGGAGATGCTATACAGATTCTCCGCGTCGGGATGCCAGACGTCAAAAAACGTACGTTCGGTCGCCCCAACCTTCATCTGTCGCAGGATGATCCGGATCAACCACAGGAGTTCCTCCGGGTTCATACGCCGGTAGAACTCGGCCAGCACAGGCAGCTGCTGCTCCTCGCGCGACGCGGCGGCCAGCTCATCGAGCTTCGCGTTCACCTCGTCGATACGCATGCTTCCCACCTCGGATCTCAAAGGCCGCTTCGAGAGCACATCATAGCACCGGCCCGCAAAGTCGCCCGCCATGCGCGCTGCCGCCGTCCCGCCCCCGGCGCCTACTACGCCCGTCTGGCCCGGCAGCTTCCAGTTCAGCAGATTGAACCCATCCTCCGAGTTGCGGTCGATCTTCATCAGTTTCACCAGCATCTTGCCAATCACCTTCTCCTTGATCCCGTACATCGCCCGGTCGCGGTCCTTGTCCGGCAGAATCAGCCGGAAGGCAGGGTATATATCTGGCCCGACTTCCTGGCGCCAGCGCGAGATGAACCGCTCGATGACATCGCGCCGTCGCTCAATCGGATTCAGGCCTAGTCCCGCGCTTTTCCCGTGCGGTCCTGTCTTGCGTCGTGCTGCCACGGGGCCGGTCGGTTTCTTCTTGATCTCGTTCAGCGGGTTGAACAGCGTCAAGAACAGCTCGTGGAACGGCAGCGTGGGGGAATGGTTGATCGGGCGATTGGGATACCTATTCAGTTAGCTAGTGGTCTCAAAGGAAAGGACATGTATTTTTTTTCTTTTCTTTTCTTCTCTTTCTTTTGTCTAGGGAAAATTGTAGTACTTTTCGTCCAGGTCCTCCGTCTGAGCTCGTTCGCTCACGGCCTCCTGTGCCGCAAGGTCCTCTGGATCCATCTCAATTGCTTCCCTGGCCTAGAATACGTTCTTAAATTCAGCCACGGCCATTTCAGAGCAGGTTGCAGAGCAGATCTACCGCTCATTGTGATAAAGTCTTGGTGGTTGTTTCCAGGCTGCAGCGCGAGCTCTGAGCATGTGACATCACCGCCTAGACTAAGCTTTATTGGGTTTATATGGTTAGAGACTTATAAACAACGTATTTGGATATATTTACAAAGTAAAATCGATTATAATACAAAAAAGGGGTATCGCTAACAGGCGCTAGTCATTTGATTCCTGTCCGGCAGCTGGGGGTGCTGCGAGACGAGATCGGCGAGTTTCGTGAGGATGGCGATGAAGCGCTTCGAGACGCCCCAGGAGGTCAAACTGGCGAGAGTCTCACAGCCAACGCGGAGGATCCTTTCCGGGCCATGCGGGGCGCAGATGTCACCCACGCCAGTGACGTTGCCGCGCATTGTGCGGCCGTCACGGACGAAGAGCTGCACGAGTTCGTCGTCGCAAGGGCGGTCGAGGTGGATGAAGGTCGGGTCGTGCGACGCAGCGTCTGAAGGCTCAGACCCCGTGTGGACAGTGTTGGCCTCCTGGGAGAACGAGGAAGAAGAGGCGGCGGCGGCGGCGGCGGCGTTAGCGGCGTTCTGGCCGTGGCAGGACCCGTACGCCCAGAGGGTGAGCACCGCCAGGAAGGTGGCGGTTGGTTCGTGGAACGAGTTGGTCGAGTATCGCCGCACATGCCAGAGAACCGTGCCGGCGTGGATGATAGAAAGCCGGGCCTTGTACTGGTCGTGCTTGATCCAGCGACAGACGTAGTGCCACTCCATGGCCTGCTGGTGGTCGCTCCAGCGCAGCCGCTCCATCGCTAGAGAAGTCGCGAGGGATCGGATCTCCCGGAACGGAGCCAGGAGGATGATCCGGGCTGCGTGTAGATAGAGCACCGTCGGATGCTCTAGGCCGGCGGCCCGCGCGATGGTGCTGTTGGCCGCCCAGTGAAGGATGTCCAGGGAATCGCAGGCGCTATTGCGCCATTTCGAGTAAGAAGGAATCCCCGGCAGCCAGACAGATCCCGAAGGAATCGCAGACTCGCGCGACTGTTTCTTGGCGGTGGGATTCCAGAAGGATAGGGGACGACGGAAATAATCGCCCACCTCCCACATGCGTTGGTAGAGCGAATGGATAAGGAGAACATGGCCGAGCTCTCCGATCCCGGATACAAGCTTCTTCTCGATGTATAGCACATGGACCGCAGAGTACAGCGAAACCTGGTCTTGCCCTACTACAGGCTGCTCAGTAATCGGACGGGGAAGAGAGGTCCAGGAAACGAGGATATTTACCAGACGACGGTTCCAAAAGCTTCCTCCACGCCTCTGCGGATGATGCTTGCCACAAGCTTTCATGACACGGCAACGCAGCCTGTCCCTCGTCAAGCGAGAACAGAGTTTTGTTATCTGAGTGGTATGCAATCGTGCAGTCCAAGAGCTGTTAAAACGTCAGTCTAGTGCTTGTACACAAAAAGAAAGCCGTGTTACATACCCATGCGCAGTAGCCGGTCCGCCTTCGAACTTCATCGTCGATCCACTTCGACCATCTTCGTTCCTGGGTTTGTTCATTTGGCAAGGATCGGGATCTGGATGACGATGATAATAGTGATGAGGACGAGGACGATGGCTGCAGCAGCCCCTCGATACGAACAAAATTCACCAGGTCGCCCAGGCAGCTCAAGGCGGAGACATTGTCACGATCTCTGCCGGAGTGAAACAGCCCTACGCCGTTAAGGAGTAGAGCCTGTAAGAGCCAGATGGGAATTTTGTTCGAAGGACATCTTTCTTTCTAATCATGGCCAGGTTTCCAGGTTAGTATTGTACCTCCTCTAGACCGCCGGTGCCTACTTGTCTGCTTACCTCCATCTGGATTGCTCGTCTTAAAAATTCGTGGAACGCCATGGTGCATTCCTCGGTCTCGGGGATGTCAGCCACATGACAGCCAATGGCAACTACTGCCAGAGTGACCAGCCAGTGGCATCGGTTGGGATTGAAGGTGGGAAGATGGAAAATGGGGTAGACGGGCTGGAAGGAATCAAAGTAGACATGGACGAAGCGACTCAGAACTTCGGCAGACGGAAAATAATCCGATTCGAATGGTTGGAATATGGAGTTCTCGATGCGGCACAGCTGCAGGAAGTGCTGGTATATCTTCTCATAGGTGAGAAATTCAATCTTCCGATCAAAGCGGCTCTCCGTGTCATCCGACAGCATACTGCTGCTGTCGATATTGATGTCCTGGATCGGAGGGAAGGAGAAGACTGGAGCAAAGTCACTCCGTTGTAGCTGGGATAGAGCGTCCAGGGGCTCTCCGGAGGATCTGGACCAAGACCCCTGCTTGCGGCGGTACTTGGGCAGACGAGCTCCCGTGCCGTCGACGTAGAAATCCCCCGGGCGGCTCGAAGACGCGTCGCGAGACCCTCCTCCACTGTGGACAAGCCCTTCAGCCATGGTATGCGACACTTGACCGGGGCTTTCCGTATCAGTGCCCAGCGACATGTTCCCCGAGGGGGTCTGCGACACGTTTTCCGGTAGCGAAGGGCTGATATTCTTGCCCGTGATCATCGTGGGCCATATCGGGCGGACGAGCGAGCTGTCGGTGAAGGCAGTCGGTTGGGATGGATGCGGCAGCCTGGAGACGACGGCAATGTCTTGTTCGTTAGTATTGCTGGGAGTCTCGGCAGAGAAGAAATCGGTAGAGAGCCAGTTGATGGTGGAGGACATGGTCTGGTCGAAAAACGCCTGGTCGAAGCCAAGCTCTTGCTGCTGGTCTGCTCCCCCGTTTGTCATGTCGATATCCATCGACGGAGCGACCATCTCAGTCAGTTGGCTATCGATGCCTGCCGAGGGATTGAGGGGGAAAGTCGTCTGCATGGAGCTCTGATACATCTGGTGGCTCATCTCCGAGAACGACGGGTATGACAATCGAGACACCGACGGGTCATCCTGCTGCAGTAGCACGGATGACGGTGCGTCGAGATCGTTTGTCTTGTCTACCGCAGCGGTATTTTTGTTGCTATTTGCACCGTCTGCGCCAGCTGAGTTGTTGGAAGGCTCCGCCGGGTGATCCTCGCGCTGAGTCGACCGATCTGCCCTCCCTCGGTCACGGCGCCCGGCAATCGAGTCTTCTGTGATCGAGGCCGTCCTCCCTTTGCCTAGCGACCGCTGCGGCGACATCTTCATCGCTTTGACCTTGGATCGTCTCTCGGTCGGGTACTGACAGTCGAGCGACCGGTTCTCGCAGCGCACGCATGGCGTCCCCCCGCTGCAGCGGACTCTAGCCGTAGCACACTTGTAGCAAGCCCGAAAGGTCTTGACGGTGATCCGATGGGTACGGTCCTTCCCACTCTCAGGTCCCAGCGTATGATGACTCAGTTCATGGCGATGGAGAGTGTCCCTACATCATAACTCATCAACACTGGCGGTGAAGGTAATCAGTCGGGGTCCGGATGGGTGCCAACACGTACGTTCTAGAAAAATGACGGCCACACTGCCCACACTCAAACGGTT
Organism: Penicilliopsis zonata CBS 506.65; assembly: GCF_001890105.1. NCBI lineage: Eukaryota > Fungi > Ascomycota > Eurotiomycetes > Eurotiales > Aspergillaceae > Penicilliopsis > Penicilliopsis zonata. The sequence goes on from NW_019208911.1 coordinate 1,301,968, forward strand.
TCTCTTTGGTGTGACTGCGGAAATGCCGCTTCAAGTGCTCTGGCCGCCGAAAGGTGCTCTGGCAGATGGAGCATTTGATCTGGGCCGTGTTGGCTGCACCACTGCCGGCCGCAGCTTCACCGTCGAGACCATCACTGTTGCTCCGCGTCTCTCGGTCGCTCTCATCGTCATCCACTACTTCTAGCAGAGCGTCAGTATTTCCCCTCCTTCTCGTCAACGTCCGGCGAGCCGAGACTGTCTCAGACGTACCTCTGCCAGCGCTGCGAGCCTCGGAGGACATGACGTCTCATGGACGAAGACAGCTTGGGCACTGGGCATTGCAGCTTGCACTTGCAGATCTCTTCCTCTACAACTTCTCCAGCTGTGTCGAGGAGAGGCTGTCCTCTGACCTGGGCTGTGCTCGGGGGGAGGGGATTATGAGAGGATCAGATGGTGTGGGGGAATCTTCATCAACCAGACGGTCTGCCCATATTAACCGGCCTCCCCATAATAGAGTGAAGATCCCCACTGGCTCGGTTAGCAGGGAGCTTGCAGGGGAGACAGTTTGGTAGAGTCGATTATAGGGTGACGGGCTGCCAATAGTCAAGCGTTCTGACTCAGATGCCCAGTCAGGTACAGGAGGTGATGCTTCGCCTAGTTACCTGGTACTCCGTATGCTGACTCCTGAGGGGTAACCATGTGTGATCTCGCAGATGCAGCGTGCAGTGACTCCCACGAGGCCTACAAGCGATAATAATGCGGAGTAAATGCAGAGGAATTGAAATATCGCTCAATCGGGATTCTCCTTTGTTTTTTAAGAAATTAAATCTCCATCCTAGCCATCGAATGATCCTATAGACAGGGCGTATACTCGGTAGGCCGTCTCACTCTCTGGCCAGGCTGCTAAATCCCGACCGGCGATTTCTCCTCTCCACCTCCATGCAGCATGTCTTATTGTCTACGCAGTAGACTGCTGCTGCTTCACGACGCGGTGAGTGCTAAATCAATCAATATCTGCTTGAGTTATCGTGGATTCTGACTTCCTTCGATGGTTTTCAAGTTCTAAAACAGTTCAACCGAGTGAATCCTCTGCCTCCTCCTGTCTCCTCCACAGAGACACGACATGTCAGCCTGGGTCATCGTCCACTCCGCATAGCCGATCCCCGACCGCTGCCGACAGAACGTGAACCTGCCGATGGAACATAGGTATTTACGACGCATGAAGTACTTGCTGCGATGAATGGTTGGGTCGAGGGTACCACTGCCAGCCGCCGGCTGCCGAACCGTGGTCAGGGCAACGCGGGCAATGAGAACCAGAGTCGGGCGGCCGCCCTGCAAGGAGCGGCGCTGGCTTTCCAGGCCAGTTCGGCCAGAATCCCCTTGTCAGACGTCAAGGATAAGGCAAGGAGGGATCTAGGCGCCCTATCCGCCGCAATGCTGGCGGGTAATACTAGCAGCAGCAGCAGCAGCAGCAGCAGTACTACGAAGCGGTCTCCCGAACGAGGGAATGATCACCAGGATACTTCACGAGCTCGATCGCCGCCCCCTCCAGAGCTGGGCTCGGTCAGGGACAAGATCGGGCGGTATACAGCCATTTCGACCGATCCTTCGCCGGCAGAGCTAGCTAGAGCTAAGAAACCGCAACAGATTGCGGCGCGTCTGGCTGCAGAGCGATCTCCGGAGCCCAAACAGAAGCCGGGGCTCACTCCCAACAGCAGCTCCATCCAGCAGGCCGAAGCCTTTATCCGGGCGCGGACGGACATTCCTCCACGAGAATATGAGCTGGATCAGGGGCTTCTGGCGCCGAGACCGATCCGACAGATCCCTCCGAAACCGATCATTGCCCTCGACAGCCTAGGCGCGGACCGTAGTCCGCCGAGGCCACTCTCTCAGAGGCCTGCAAGCTCCGCTTCCTCTTATCAGATGAACAACACAAGGCTCCGACTCGACCGGGATGACTCTCTCGGTTTGATGACGGGTCCGCCGCTACCTATTCGTACGAGACCATCGGTCGAGCCGCCCGGACCCAGACTGCCACCGAAATCAAACGACAGAAACATAATGGATAAACCGGCCAGGACTCCATATATCCCGCCCACAGCCACACTGCGCAGCCATGACCTACTCCAGCTGGACGTTGACGAACCCGAATCTTCTCCCCTCCCCCCGCGGCGGCCCGTCACATCGAGCGCGGCCTCGTTTTCCAGCCGCTCCCAGGCCGGCGGCGGCTCCGGCTCCCTGCTTGACCTGCCCATCGGCCTGGACGAAGGCGCCCTCTCGGACGCGATCGTCGCCTCGTCGCTCGCCTCGGCGCGTATATCCCCCGCCGGGGCATCTACGTCAACGTCAACAGCAGTACCACCTCCGGTTCCACCCCCACGACGACGACAGCGAGCTCACTCGTTGCTCCACCCGGGGTCTTCCTCTTCTTTGTCACGGAAGGACACCACAGCTTCATTGTCCTCGCGAACGCCGAGCCCGAAAAAGACGCTCCGCACGACACTCCGCGAACCCCCGAGCTCCAGCGACGACGAAGACAGCAACCCCAATCAACGCCGCACCCGGCTGATCCGCAAACACCCGCACAAGCACCATGAGGGCGACCGTCGTCGGTACCGCAGCGAGATCACCGAGCGCGAGCGGAAACGCTACGAGGGCGTCTGGGCCGCCAACAAGGGCTTATTCGTCTACGATGACGTTCCCTTCTATCCCGCGAACGCCTCGTCCGAGATGGTCCTCAACCTTGTTGTCCGCGACATCTGGTCGCGCAGCCGATTACCCCCTTTTATCCTCGAGCAGATCTGGGACCTCGTCGATCAGTCGGGTATCGGACTGCTCTCGCGCGAGGAGTTTGTCGTCGGTATGTGGCTGATCGATCAGCGGCTCAAGGGACATAAACTGCCCAGTAAAGTGCCGGAGAGTGTGTGGGAGGGAGTCCGTCATATTCCAGGGCTGAAGCCATAAACCTCGTGTGTACAGAAAAGGCATTTACGATATAGAATATAACAATAACACATCCTGCCAGAGCCTTTGTAAGAAATATGAAGATAGGAAGGAGCCTCTAGAGTCAAGCTACGGTTTACGGTTTACCAGTAGGAAATCACATGATCGTATTATGTAAGAAATTAGTCAGCTCGTATAATCGGTTAGTAAGCTCGTATAGTCACCTGACAATTCCCTCCAGGGAGTCCAGCGAATCTCGCTTCCTCCTCGCGCAGAGACAACACGCTGCCCTCCCTCGCCCAACAGGCCAGAATCTCGATCCACCTACGATCGATCGACCAGGCCGGAGATATTCGCTCGAGTCAGGCAAGTTGGCCCATGGCAGCCCCCTTGCTGGGGCGTGTTGCGCCACATTTGCTGTCCAGAGCAAATCCCGAAGACGACCCTTTCGGGATTTGCTTCCCCCCCAGCTTCAACGGTCCGATCAAGCAGATGGAGAGAGAGAGAGTCACTACACTGCACAACGAGTTGACCTTGCCAATGAGCCGGTGGGCCTTGCTATCGCCGCAGGCCCGATCTACCGTTTAATCAAGGGAGCTTGACCTTTTTTCCCCGGCATCTGCTGGGTGCTAGTTTCATGGACTATTAGCAGGACTGGCTAGCACAATCTTTGCATCGCCATTGTGTACCAGAGACCCTTTAAACCCACCAAGGCTGTTCCCTGCTCTCGGGTAAACAGTGAGCCTGAAATCCTTTGCTCATAATTGGCGCAGCACTATGGATCTCCAGGATTCCCAACAGCAGCAGCAGCAGCAGCAGCAGCAGCAACAGCTCCAGCTCCAGCTCCAGCAGCAGGAACAATATGGTTACGCAGCGCCGCCAAACGGCTCGAGACCCGCTGTGGTCCGCAAGAAATTTGCCAAACCGCCTGTCAAAGTGGCCTGTCTAGCCTGGTGAGCAAGCTATGGAGTACGGAGTAAACGGCTTGTTAGCCGTCTGATTCGATTGTCGACTTCTGCTAACGGGAAGTTGTTTTTTTTGGGGGACAACAGTCGGGCTTCTAGAACACGATGCGACGGTCAGGACCCTTGCACCAATGTAGGTTATCTCCCATTATTGGGGAGTTTGACTCCTCCATTCTGAGGTTACATTTACTAAAAAAAGAATGATCTTGTCTTCGGTGTTTGCAGTGCGCCAACAAGAGCAGAAGTTGTTCCTACTTGCCGAGCAAGAGAGGAGGGCCAAGAAAGAAGAAAAAGGCCGCAGTCTCCCCCGAGGCGACGACTGCTCACGATCATTCTCCCCATCTCATAGTAGCACCAACTCCCCATCTGGATCAATGTACGCGAAGCCCTCCTCTGGGAGTCGTCTCCGGGTTTCCTTCTTCCTGTAGCTAACCTTGTGCCATCACCCCAGCCGCAGGAATGTTCAGTCAGATCGATTCTTTCTCGATGCCTGGAGCCGGCTTGAGGCATCTTGACTATTCACCCCAGGTCCATGATGTGTTTACGGGATTCGTTGGGCCCGCGGCAGGTGGCGAGCAACTACATGTCCCGGTAGGTATGGGACCGACTCCTTCGCCTCCAAGTCTACCCATGCAGTATATGGTGCGGACGTATGGGAGCGAGTATGAAATGTGTGTTCGCCAAACCTCCCATTGACCGTATCTCTATACCGCCTGCTTCCTTGCAAGTCTAACGCTGTAGACAGATTGAACGCCTACTATGACTTCATTCACCTTTATTTTCCGATCCTTCCTCCTTGCACCACACCTCCCTGCCCAGATCAGCCGCAGAGTTGTACGGGATCCTCCTCCAGCTCTCCTTCAGGCGAGCCTCGGCTGGTACACAGGCCACGATCACCTCTCAGCCTGGCAATATCTGCCATCTTAGCCCTGATCCCACATCCAAACGACCCGGACCCGTCCAGTGCAGGCTCTGTGCTAGCCCGCCGGACACATGCAAACTTATTCGCCCAGATGGCAGCATCTGCCGTCGAAGAAGACTGCGAGCTTGTAGATTCATCGACCGATCCGTCACAAGCGTTGTCTGGCGCCAGCCCTCTCATCGACCGCGAGCCTCTCCATTCGCGAACTCCCGTTGAACTCGAGTGTATCCTTGCCCTGCTGATCCTGTGTATCTATGAATATTCGCAGCGAGGGAATTTGATCAAGATGAGGTACCGTGCGAGCCAAGCGTTGTCCATTGCACTTGACAAGTCTCTCCACTCCCTGTGCGATGAACATGATGTATTTGCAGAGGCAAGGCGGAGAGCTTGGTGGATGACGGTACGACTACTGAATCACCTCATCCACATCCATCTTTTGGCTATCGTCTAATCATTCCCCAGTACTACTGTGTTTTACAGGGGTCTATCGTTAGCGGAACTGTACGCTTGTAACCCCCCTTTCTGAGCAATTATTATTATCATCATCATTGTCTAATGGCAACAGGCGCCCGCTATCGTCATCAATGACCCTCGATTTGTGACACCGTACCCCCATTTTCCGTCAGATCCTGAGGTACGCCGCTCTCCCCTTTGCCGTCCTGACTCAATGGCCGGGCTAACTCACCTCTTTGATAGGGGTGGTCAATCCTGATACAGGCTCAACAAGTGCTGGTCACGGCGACCCAATTCGTTGTCGACTTGAGCAAGTGTGTCGCCACGGGATCAGACATGCAATACATATACAAGCAAATGGAGCATCTGGAAGTGTGGTCTAAGTCTGCGATGGAGCGGGCAAATCAGCTTCCTATAGTCCGAATCAATCCTGGAGACCAGGTCGAGTCAGTCACTGCCGAAAGCATACGAGCAATATCGCGGATCAAAATCTCGAGGTAAAAAATCTGGCCAGAAAGCTATCTATCACCAAAACTACCTAGCCATATCAAGCATTGACCTATCGGCTTTTCTTTGAACAGTGCCCAGATTAAGACGCACCGTTTCCGGGCATTTTCAGACATCCCCCTCTTCATCAGGAAACATTGCGACCTGACCACGACCAAGGCCTATGGCACAGGCGAAGCTCCCGTCGAAATCACCCACCTCTCGTGTTCGTGTAGCAACCTGGAGCCGTTTGTCCATTCGTCAAGTGTGGACAGTTGCAACAATACCGCCTCCCCCGCTTCTCCTTCCGCATCCACGCCATCCACGGACTTTGCCCCTATCCTCCAACCTCCCGTCACGGCCGATTTCCCGTTTAGCACCCAGTACTCGGCAAAGGTGTGTCTGCGTGCTGCCCTCGTCGCCGCACAGATGTTTCACAACCTGCCTGTCCCAAAGCCGACCTCATACATCCCCATTCCCAACTCTCCTACAGCAACACTGCACCTGCAGCTCCCGCGGACAATGCCATCCTTTGCTTGCTGTCTGATGCAAAGCAGCTATGCCTTGTTCATGCTCTACTACAAGCTCCGGGTTGCGAAACAACTCTCCCCGGAACTCAAGGGCGAAGGCTACCCCGAATCGTCCGACAGGGTGGTCGAGGAGCTACAAAGGGGGCTCACCCGTATCATGGGTGCCGTCAGCAATTATTCGATTGCGTTCGAAGCCCTGGGTGGTATGAGAGGTAAGCTATCTAAAACTTTAAAAAAAAAAAAAAAAGTATGCTTACGCATAGACAGATGAAATTGAGGGCGCTTATCAAACAGCATTCATTGACGCATAAAGACAAGACAACACAAAAAAAAAAGAATTCGGCCATTCGATTAAATTACCCCGAAACACGAGCGGGTCTCGAATGCAACGGCCGTAATAATGTCAAGATACCAAGTGATAGATATCATATCATGGTGCCAGGATCCCCCCTATCACGAAACTTTTTCATGTTCAAAATAGAAATCTAAATTAATCCCTTTGATACCCCTGGAATAGAAGCTGTTACAAAAGAAAAAGGACATCTCTCTACATTAAGACCAAAATATATATATTCAAGTACACTCTAAGCTGGAAGCAAATAGTCAAGCACCTGTTTCTTGCTTGAGCCCCTTTCTATGATCCGAAAAAAAAAGCCAAGTGTATGTATGTATGTATGTATGTATGGTTCGCCGTCGCTAAAAACGCCATCATCCTATTCACATGATGATAAATAATCATAATAAAGATAAAGTAGGGTGGAGGGACGTATGGAGGGGAAGGACACGAACGTTCTTCCGCCCTGTCACAGCTTTGATCGGATCCCTTCCAATCGAAATTTGACATCGCGGAGCACCTTGGTGGATGGCCTCCAATCGTCGAACTGTCTGAGCAGTTCCATGGTCTCTTGTTGGAGCTCGCGTCGGACGTACTCTTCTTCCAGAATACCTCGCATGGCGAAGGGGAGGATATAAGGATTCGGCGTGGGCGAAGGGTTGGCGCGCTTAATTTCAAGACTGGTGCTGCTCAAAGTAGAGGTTTCTAGGGCGAACTCGACGGCTAGTCTGTAAAAAAAAAAAAAGACGAGACGGCTCTGGTCAGGACTGTGTTTGCTGGCATGGAAGATATGGAGAAGGAAGAGGTACTAATACATACAAGTAAACGTTTTCATCGTCATAGAGACGAGAGTGCCCCTCTCCTGAATAAAGGCTGCCAGCAAGCGGGGTACTTAGTTCCTTAATGAGGCCATGGTCTGAGATACCAAGGTTTCGCAGTTTGAGAATAAAGCCAACTAAATGAGAAAGGCTTTGGGAAATGATAATTAGTTCAGTGGCTGAATGAATATAGGATGTATCCGATATAGAACCTACAAGCTAGGGGCATGGACTCTGCCATCCACAAAGACAGCCCGATATATGTAAGGATGCGAAACAGCAGAGAAGAGTGATGACTGTAGAATGAAATTAGCCCTAGTTAGAATCAGAAGGGAAAAATCCAAATATTTACCTCAAGCGAGACGAGTTGATCATCGATGCTCCCAATGTAGGATATTCGAACACCAAATCCAAGCACGCTTTTGAGAGCTATTTCGTAGTCTTTAGAGACCTGGCTGTAGGGAAGAGCAAATTCGAAAAGCTCGCCGGCAGATCCACTAATCCAGCGAGACTTATAGTCTGGGAAAGGCCCCAGGTTGACCCCAGCCATTGCACAGATCCCTACTCGAGTCGCGTTTAAGCAACCAAACGAGATCAGTTTTGCGACAAGCATGATGGCAACGGGTACGCCCTGGCTGTGACATGCGAGTAGAATGAAGTCGGCCTTCCGGATCTCTTCCATCCAGTTCAGCAGTAGTTTCCAAAGTAGATCCACGCGTTCAGCGATGCGACCTTCACCTTCCAAGGCAATTTTCTCAATGTCGCACTTGTAACCACGGTTCTCGGTCCATTTACGGATAGAATTAGCGGCCATGTTGGAGAATCTGATCGACGTCCCGGTAGGCTGGCCTAGAACGCTGCGTATCAAAGGAGCAGGGAAGTATCCATGTACTCCTATAGCTAACGCTTTGCGTATCTGCGGCGGATCTTTCACCATATAAACGTGTTTGTTTTCTGGCTCTTTGGAATAGTGCAAAAATCGACCAATCGTCTGTAAAATGGACGGTTGGTCCTTTAATGCAAATGTGTCTCTAAAATGCGGTAAAACCTGGTTCGGCAATACCTTCTGGAGCTGTTTGGAGGCTGTAGGTTCGACCTTCTTTGCAAGAGGAGAAGGAGTTGTGGTAAATCCTTCCACGGCTGGTACCGGAGGGTCGTGAGTAATAGCTGCGGTTTCAATCTCGTTTCCGGGCTTCTTTGCCCTCACGCTTCCTTTCTTGGTCACTTCTGCTCTTAGCTCGACATCGGGGTCGGGTGTCAATGGGTTTGTAGGCGGCGATTGGGTTGCAGAAACTTCTGCAGGTTGAACCTCTGAGGATGCCCCTGGTTTTTCGTTCTTAGCTGGTTCCCTGGCCCAAAAGGACCAGCCAGAATACCGATTACTCTCCGGCAAATGTGGCTCAAGTGTTGCTACATCACTCATAACATTGTCTGCGGGCTCAGCGGGGGGATCAAGCGGCTCTGGTGGAGGCTCAATCTGATCATCCTTCTGCTTAAGCATTTCGGATGATCCGTTCCACATCTGGAACCACGAACGCTTCTGCGATCTAGATGAGCCTTCTAGTGTATCGTTTTCCTGTTGCTGTTGCTGATGCTGTTGCTCTTGCTCTTGCCGTTCCTGTTGTTGTTCCTGTTCTTCTTGTCTGGCCACTGGTTGGGGATTGTTTTGTTCGACCCCGGTCTCTTCTTGAGGCATAGGCTCAGTCGCTACTTCAGCTGTGCTCGGAACCGGGTCCGGTTCACATGAAGGAACCTTCTCCTGCGCAGGAGGCCGACTATAGAACCACGAAAACCACCCAGCAGTTTCACTGTTTGTTGGAGCAGGGTTGTTGCCAAGCTCGGTGCCCTCTCCGCTAGTATCGGCGTTACCTTCTGCGCATTCCTTATTTGCAGCAACTGGATCTTCTGTGTTCCCCTCTGATACTTCCGCAGGTATGTCCTTTAAACCAGTCTCACTAGAATTACCTGGCTTTGCAGGTTGAGGCGAAGGAGAAGGTTCGACCGCCGATGGTACAGTCGGTGTAGATGCAGATCCGTCAGATGCAATGTTGATACAAGTCGTTGTGGCGTTTGCAGGGAGTGATCGGATGGCGGATGCTTCCTTGCGTGTCAACTGGAGTGTAGGGTTCCTATTGGGCTTATGAGGTTCAAAGAGGGAGACGGAAGAAGATGCGGTGATATTCGATGCGACATTCTTAGCGACCGATATGCTTTCGCGGACAACCTCGGTAACAGGTGCAGCCTTCGATCCCCTGGAGATCGCCGGCCAAGACCCAGGATACCATCTCTATTGCAGATAACCCAAGATTAGACGAGTACCTCACTACTTTACAATAACGACTTACCGTGCTCCCTCGCTTTGGTGGATTCACAGCGTTTCTCAGGGCATCCGGAGCCAACTCATCGTTGCTCGGCGTCGGACTGGGCTTCACTCTCTTTCGAGGTCCCATAAGCGCCATAGATAGTGTATTAATCACATTACCAACAGCGCACGGCGGAGGATAGGTGAACAGAGCAGCTGATCAAGACCACAGATCGAGAGAATGTCTGCCTTGGAGGAGCATCCAACCTCCTGAAGCGGGCCTACTTGTGGTCATCTATGACGGAGGCCCGGTCGCCCCTCACCGCCTTCGATGCCTGAGGCACACGTACCCGCCCTAACAGGAGAGAAAAAAATTCCGCGGAGAGCGGTGGAGACTGGCGATAACTAATCTCACAACTTTTTCTCGGGCCTGTTTCCCAGAGCAGCACTTGAACTTGGAAGCCTTGGACCAAGTTAGCTGTTCGTATCGCTGTTTCTGGGTCTTGTCAAGCCTGTCTTGGCCACCCTGTCATCACAATGGCGATCCAGAAGAAGGTACGTCAAACACAAGCGTCTGCGGTAGATGGGTGCTCGCTGCTAACTATTCATAGCACGGTAAAGGTCGTTTGGATAAGTGGTATAGGCTTGCGAAGGAAAAGGGCTACAGAGCGCGTGCTGCTTTCAAGCTGATCCAGTTGAATAAGAAGTACGGGTTTCTTGAAAAGAGCAAGGTTCTTCTGGATCTTTGCGCAGCCCCCGGTGTGAGTAACGGCGCTCTCCATGATGCCCTTTTTTTCTTTCTTTCTTTCTTCGTCATCGGGCTAACAGAGATACCAGTCGTGGTGTCAAGTCGCTGCAGAATGTATGCCCGCGCAGAGTATTATTGTCGGCGTTGATCTTGCGCCCATCAAACCTATTCCTCGAGTTATTTCGTTCCAGAGCGATATTACGACCGAAAAATGTCGCGCCACGATCAGACAACATCTGAAACACTGGAAGGCAGATACGGTGCTTCACGATGGTGCACCTAATGTCGGTACCGCGTGGGTGCAGGATGCTTTCTCGCAGGCAGAATTGGTGTTGCAGTCATTAAAACTAGCCACTGAGTTCTTGATCGAGGGCGGTACATTCGTTACCAAGGTCTTCAGGTCTAAAGATTATAACCCCTTGCTGTGGGTGTTCAAGCAGCTGTTCAATTCTGTTGAAGCCACAAAGCCTCCTTCGTCGCGAAATGTTTCCGCCGAAATCTTCGTTGTCTGCCGCGGATTCAAGGCACCCAAGCGCATTGATCCCAAGTTCCTTGATGCGAAACACGTCTTTGCCGAACTTTCAGCTCCCACTCCGAACAATGAAGCTAAGGTTTTCAATCCTGAAAAGAAGAAGCGTAAGAGAGAAGGTTATGAGGAAGGAGACTGGACGCAGCACAAGGAGATCTCGGTTACCGAGTTCATCAACACCACCGATCCAATTGCCATCCTTGGTACATACCACAAGCTTAGCTTTGACCAGTCTCCTGGTGGAGACCTTGCGCTGGCTACTCTGGGAAGACTTGAAGAAACCACCGACGAAATTCGGACTTGCTGTGAGGATCTTAGGGTGCTCGGCAAGAAAGAGTTCCGCAGTCTACTGAAGTGGCGGATCAAGGTCCGTGAAAAGTTCGGTCTGGTCGTCAAGAAAGGACAGGCAACGAAGGATGAGGCTGAGGAAGTAGCGGAGGTTGCACCTATGGATGAGGAACTGGCTATTCAAGAGGAGCTACAGCGCATTCGGGACCAAGAAAACTCGAGGACCAAGAAGGAACGTCGCAAAGAAAACGAGAAGAAGCGCAAGGAAATTGTTCGGATGCAAATGAACATGACGACCCCGATGGAAATCGGTATGGAGCAAGGTGGACTCGGGGATGAGGACTCGGTCTTTTCATTGAAGCGAGTCGACCGGCTGAATGCTCGAGCCGCGATGGTCTCTGGGAAGGAAGCCGAGGTCGAAAGTGAGAGTGAAGAGGACGCAGAATCAGACGGTGATGGGTCTGACGATGATGGAGATCGTCTGGAAAGAGAACTTGACTCGATGTACGACCAATACCAGGAGCGCAGAGAGGACACGGATTCCAAGCTGCGTGCCAAAAAGGCAAGGAAAGCCTACGAGACGGAAGAATGGGAAGGATTCTCCGAGAATGACGGGAAGGACGACGATGGTGAAGATTCTCAATCTGATTCCGAAACGACTCCAACTGCAGACGATGCCCAGGCATCTACACATCTCTCCAACAAGGCTACTCTATTCTTTGATCAAGACATCTTCCAGGGTCTGGAAGATATAGAAGATCTGGAAGATGGTGATAGCGCTGACGAAATGGAACAAGACGCCGTCCCGGCAAAGGGCAAAAAGTCGGAATCGGAAAAAAGCAAGACCAAGGAAACAAAGCAAGCGAAGAAAGCGGCAGAGCAGTCCGATGACTCCTCTGATGATGAGGAAGTCGAACGGCTTGAGGATCCTCGAAAGGCAAATGGCCAGCTTGGTTAGTAATCTCACCTTCAGATACGATGTGTCGATTTCTCTCTTACTGACTTGAAAATATAGACATTGATATCATCACTGCAGAGGCCATGGCGCTTGCTCAGTCTCTAGCTACAGGTGAAAAGAGATCTGTAGATGTTATGGATGATGGGTTCAATCGATACGCTTTCCGCGACGTCGACGGCCTTCCTGAATGGTTCCTGGACGATGAGGGTAAGCATGGCAAGCCCCACCGCCCGATCACCGCGGCCGCGGCCGCAGCGATCAAGGAGAAGATGCGTGCCATCAACGCACGCCCCATCAAGAAGGTCATGGAGGCCAAGGGCCGCAAGAAGATGAAGGCCGCCCAGAAATTGGAGCGTCTTCGCAAGAAGTCGGCGCTTCTGGCGGAAGATGAAACCCTCACTGAGCGGGACAAGTCTCAGGCGATCGCGAGGCTCATGAGCAGGGCCGTCAAGAAGAAGCCCAAGCAGCAGGTCAAACTGGTGGTGGCCCGAGGCAGCAACAAGGGTATCTCTGGTCGTCCTCGTGGCGTCAAGGGCAAGTACAAGATTGTGGATTCGCGCATGAAGAAGGATATTAGGGCCCAGAAGAGGCTTGCAAAGAAAAAGTCCTAATAAACCGATGGTCTGGTGACTATCTGAAGCTGTATATAACTATTTACTTTAGTATTCAGTCAATAACCACCACACGTTAAAATAGATAGTCATATAATCTCTACGCCTGTTTCCAACTGACCTCTACGCTATAGTCATAGTACTCCGTGTGCAGTATGTAGGTACCTACCTACTTACCTGTTGGCTGCCTATTATTTCAGGCATCCTAGGGTTTGCGGGGTCACCAAGACCCGAAGTGGCGACACACGCGCTGCCGCAGCCTGAGGCTGAAGATATCGATCGGAACTCTTCTATCGTTGCGTTGTGTTATCCGGCTGCTCTTTCCGCCTGCACTGCCTGCACTGCCCGAGGGCTCTTCTGCGCCCGCCCTCTGCCTGTCCTTCATTTTGTCTTTTTTCCATCGTACATTATTCCTGTCTGTTCCGTGTATACCCATATCGTTATTAGAAAGCATTTTTGCTATTGTTATCCGCTCCCTGAAGAGAAGAGAGACGCCGCGCCCGCTCCCCAAAACCGCGCTGATTTCTGCCAACCCCCATGGGATTTTTCGACCACCTCCAGAAAGGAGGCGGCTTCTCTCTGCAGCCCAAAAAACCTCAGATCCGCAAAGTTGTCCAGACCCGGCCGGCTCCTTCGTCGAAATCCACGTCGCATGCCACGGACAAATCGCCCGCGCCGAGTTCTTTGTCCGTCGAGAAGGCTAGGACACGCGAACTGAAAAGCAGATCGGCCTCGAGGGACTCGGATCGCCTGCACAGAAAAGAGCGACTCAGTACCCCGTCCCGTCACCGGAAGCGAGCAACCCCGGACCAGCGACTCTCCAGCGATGATGATGACGACGGCGTCAGCGACACAGATACCTCATTCGAGGTACGAAAACGAGCGAGGACCAGCGACAGTCCAGAAATAGACCTTGGGAGGCGCATACGCTCGGTAAAGGCATTCTCTGAGGAAGGGAAACGGCCTTTCTCAATGGTGCATGCCGCAGAAATTGTGTCCGCTCGCAAGTCAGGACATTTCAAGCGGGCCTTTGAAGAGTCAGAGAAATCTACGGGGATCCTTCTTCAATACCCTAGTGCTTCGCAAAAAGAGAGGTACGTATCCCCTTTTTCTACCCAAAACCTTTTCCTTTTCTTTTTCCGATTTACTTACAAATGATCTCTCATCAGGTTTCACCTTGTTGTGCCGCGAGACAATGAAGACTTCAAGCCTATCGACGATATCGTGCAGGTCATCGAGATGGTGGGAGACTACTACGTGGCGGAAGAAGATGCCGATGCCTTCAATAACGAGACAACGGGGTTCAAACGAAGACTGCGACGGGCTTTGGCCCATGTATCTGGAGCCGAGTTCCGGGAAACGGTGTCTGATTACAATGATACCATCGAGCGGCTCAGAGCGAACGGGAGCATCGCAAAAAGGCTAGATTCAACCCACCGACTCGATCTGCCTCTGGTCGAACGAATCCTGAATCAAACCTATGCGCGAACAGTCTCCCCCCGCGTGGACTCCTTGCGGCAGTACGAAAACGGAACAGATAACGTTTATGGCGAGCTCCTTCCCCGCTTTATTAGCACGATCTTCAAGGAGACGAAGCTGAAGTCGGGTCAGGTCTTCGTTGATCTAGGCTCTGGTGTCGGCAATGTGGTTCTCCAGGCCGCTCTGGAGATCGGCTGTGAAAGCTGGGGCTGCGAGATGATGCAAAATGCCTGCGATCTTGCAGAACTCCAGCAAGCTGAGTTCAAAGCAAGGTGCCGGCTTTGGGGGATTGCGCCTGGGAAAACGCACCTTGTTCGGGGCGATTTCCTCAAGGAGGAGCCCATAATTAGCGTTTTGAAGCGCGCGGATGTTGTTCTGATCAACAATCAAGCCTTCACTCCTCAACTCAACAATGAGCTGATCAACCATTTCTTGGATATGAAGGAGGGATGCCGAATCGTCTCGCTCAAGTCCTTCGTCCCTGCAGGCCATAAGATCCAGTCGCGAAATCTCAACTCGCCTATCAATCTTTTAACTGTGAAGCAAAAGAACTACTGGTCCAATAGTGTCAGCTGGACCGATGTTGGAGGCACCTATTTCATTGCCACCAAGGACAGCTCCCGACTGAAATCCTTTGTGGAAAGCTTGAACTAGCTGGTTTGCTTTCTACTCAATTTTTACAGCAAAGAGCCGAAGCCGACACATACATACATACATACATACATACACGAGCCGGAAATATCCTCGGCGACCCGCTGTGTGTCCATACTCACAATATCCAGTATATATCTCTTGTGTTCAGAGGTCTTTTTTCTTGGCGAAGCTTTTCTCCATTATCCCTTTACACTGTTCAAACATCTGATACTGTAATACTGGTTTTGGTTATTGACAGCCCCATAGACATCTGGCATCCTTTTTTTTTTATCTATCTTTATGTACTTTTTTGACTGGCAGGAAGGGAGTCACTTCAGGTGTCTATCCTGTCTTATACTGTATAGATAGAAATAGAACACATCATGAATAGTATAATACATATAAATGTCTAGAACTCCCAGTAGTGATTCATGTATTCTCACCTCAAGGAGTAGAAGCGCTTTCTAAACAGAGCAAACTTACCTTTAAACTGGAGTCTTAGGCAAACTTGGACGCATCATTCATAGCATCCGCTTCCTTTCCCATGCGAGCCATCCAGCGATCAATAAGGTCTTGATTCTCTTTCTTTAGCTTATCGACCTTATCTTCCGCCATGTTCAGTTGAAGATTGAGCGTTGCCATTTCATCCTGAAAGTCCTGTAAGGCATGTTAGTCAATTTCATGGGTTAGAAATTGGGGAAGGGTTCAAACCTCGAGTAATTTGGCTTTGCCTTTCAACTCTTCGTCTCGATCCTTCAGGCGCAGTTGGAGATGTGTCCGTTCACCTTCTAGAGCGTGCAAGCGTCGGGAGTCTTGCGCATTCCGTTTGCGAAGCTTCTCGGCCTCGGTGCTCAGACGAGTCAATCGGTCCTGGAGCTGCGAGCGAGATCGCTGCGCTTCGGCGAGATCCGCCCGAGTGGCCGCAAGGATTTCGGGCAATGAAGAAGCCGGGTCTCCCGGAGGACCTTTCCGTGATGCCTCTCTGGAAGACGAAGACACGGGTGGTGCGGTCGTTGGGCGGCCTCCTGTACGATCCGCTAGACGGGTGTCTATATTCCCAGAGAAATGGTTAACACAGAGGACTTGTTTCTGAGTAAAAGGGAACCCTACAAGCATCGTATATTGCGACATTCGCCTTTTCAGCCTGATCACGAACCGCTAGGGCGGACAAGTATTCCTCGCGCCAAAGGGCCATGTTTGGACACGATAAGGCACCAAGTGGGAAATGGTGGGTAGCGTCGCAAGCTATGGTCCCATCACGACCGCATGAGGGGGGGTGTTTCGTCAACAACAAAGTATCTCGACTGAGACAGATGTACCACCTAGTAGGAAATTCCTTCTCTAGGTTCAAAATAGAAATAGAATCCTGTATTCCGTAACTTAGGCAGCTGGGAGTAGTTCTAACTAGGTAGGTATGTATACATAGTTACTCTTGCTCCACCAAGCCGACCGCCCCCCTGACCGCCCTGCATCATGCATCATCGGACCAACTGCCCAGCCAGCGGCTCCAAGCGGTGTCCAAACGCAACAACAGTCCAACTGCTAGTGCTGGTTACTCTCCTCCTCCTCCTTCTGTTTCCCAACGTTCTGATACCCGCGGGTTTTCCTAGAGTGGTGGGTAGACCTTGTCTCCTGTTATTTTTTGCTAGGATTTCTCACCTTTGACTGTCTTTCTCCCTCTCAGGACCAATACCTTGACAGCACGCTTATCTCCGGTCTTAAGCAGCTTTCCCCTCTCGCCTCCCGCAATGGCGTCACGAAAGAAGGTCTTGTTGAAGGTATAGTCAAGACTTCAGGATACCATTCATATATGAATGAGTTGGGTTTGAGATCTTCTGCTCACGTCTGTCTCGTCTTTCTCTTGTCTAGGTCATTATTCTGGGCGATAGCGGTGTAGGCAAGACAAGTTTGATGAACCAATATGTCGGTGACGCGCTTTCTTTTTTTTTCTTTTTTTTTGTTTTTTTAAAGATGGTTGCAGATAGCTGACTGCCTTTTCGAGTATAGGTCAACAAGAAATTCAGCGCAAGCTACAAGGCGACGATCGGTGCCGATTTCCTCACAAAAGAAGTACTGGTGGACGACCGGCTAGTGACGATGCAGGTATGCAGTCTCCTGGCATTGTACAATTCGGGCTCGATTCGCATCTTATAGAATACTTGCTGGCTCCGCATGTGCTGATATATCTTGTTCAGATCTGGGATACCGCAGGCCAGGAGCGCTTCCAGTCTCTCGGCGTCGCTTTCTATCGAGGCGCCGATTGCTGTGTGCTTGTCTACGACGTCAACAACTCCAAGAGCTTCGATGCCCTTGACAGCTGGCGGGACGAATTTCTTATTCAAGCAAGCCCCAGGGATCCGGAGAGCTTCCCTTTCGTAAGCACCAGAAATCGCGTGATATCCGTCATTAGCGTCGCATTACTGACCGATTAACAGGTGGTGATTGGAAATAAGATTGATGTCGAAGAGAGCAAGCGCATGATCTCGTCGAAACGTGCCATGACTTTCTGCCAATCCAAGGGAAACATTCCCTACTTTGAAACCAGTGCCAAGGAAGCCGTGAACGTGGAACAGGCATTTGAAGGTAATTTACCATCTTACATACTCTTTAGTAATACCCTCCCTCTCGGTATTTGCTGACCTGGGGTTTCCTCATTCCAGTCATCGCTCGAAGCGCCCTGGCCCAAGAAGAGGCAGAAGAATTCAGTGGGGAGTTCAGCGATCCGATTAACATCCATCTGGATAGCGAGCGAGACGGTTGTGCCTGTTGATACCCCGCTAGATGGGAGTTGTTGGAGGTGATCCGTCACCTCAGTGGGTTGCCCTGGTCGCTGACTTTCACCGGTCGTTCATCAAGTATCCTGGGATACAGCGCTCTGGCATCCTTTCTGTTCTTTTTCTACAATCTTCGCTGTGTTGTTTTTCCGGTTTATATGTTATACCTTTTCTGATCGCGCGTGAATTATCTGCCCTGTATCTCTGTTCTTTCTAGTCTGTTCATGTCCAAGTCGGATACTTCTTTTGGAGTTTGGAATGACGTTTTCTTTTTCTTGCCAGGCTGAGCTTTGTCTTCATAAGAGCCACGAAGGCATAGAGAGGTACTATACGAGCGAGAATGAATTCGGCGATCGACCTGTTCTCATC
The DNA here is from genome assembly GCF_001890105.1 of Penicilliopsis zonata CBS 506.65. Classification (NCBI taxonomy): domain Eukaryota; kingdom Fungi; phylum Ascomycota; class Eurotiomycetes; order Eurotiales; family Aspergillaceae; genus Penicilliopsis; species Penicilliopsis zonata. Next base: position 1,320,089 of record NW_019208911.1, read on the forward strand.
GTTTATAAAATGGAGAGAGATGGTTGTAGCAGACAATGCCAAAAAATATATACCTACCTACTAGTATGTTCTCTGTCCGCCATGGATGAGCTGCCTAAGGCGCATGGTTCAGGTCAACTATCCAAGACCTCCTCGAAAGCAGAATATTTCCATAGGGGCGTGGAAAATCTTACCCTTATCATTTTTTTCTCCTTTTTTTCCAAATCGACTGGATTTCTTGCATATAATTGATCAAGTTTGTACTACTTTGTTGCGCTGACCCTCTATGGTGTCATGTCGGCCTTGATTGTGTCACTCTAGGTGACCAACAGAATAGTGGTGGCTGCTGAGAGATTTAAGAGTGAAGCACCACCTTACTTTTACCCTATATTCCCCATTCTCATTGTCTTCTAATATACTATCTACCTTGAAAGTTACCTATTAGTATAAGTCATTAGGTTTCAAGTCCCTGGCGCTGGCGTCGTGATCAATTTCCTTATCTATTCGCCCCGCATGATAGGCACATGACACTAGGGAGGTTGGACTTTCTGACATCTTTCATGAATACCTAATTCCCCCCCCCGTCCACCCTTCCCAGATACCTTCTCGATGCAGGCCTTTTGTAGGAATTGAAGTAGCGAATGTCTCACTCTTCCGGCGCTGCCCGGCGCACCCTCGGTATCTGTCTGCTGCTTATCGTGGTGGTGCTCTGGACCGCTTCAAACTTTCTAGCCAGTGTACGTACGCCCGCGGATGTTCTCCTTGCAAGTTCACTAATGGTATGCTAGGATATCTTTGCCGATGATACCTACTCAAAACCGTTCTTTGTGACTTACGTCAATACCGCCGTTTTCATTTTCCCGTTATTCACAATCATCCTGGGTCGGCTCTGGAAGTCATGGCGTCTACACGGGCTCTCGCAGATGACCTCGTGGAGGAGTTTACTGGCACAGCTGGACGACGCCCATGACCCGATACGAGAGGATGGAGAGGAAGCGATGCTTCACGCTTCGAGTTTTGACGACGGATACAGAGGTGATGCCCATGATGAGCCAGCGTCGATCATCCACGACAAACAGGCCGGGCAGTCAAAGCTGGGGTTGAAAGCAACGGCGAGGCTGAGCTTTGAATTTTGTATGCTATGGGTAAGTGGATAGATTTCCGATTCTATTGAAGAAGATGAAGAAAGATGAAGAAGATATCTAACTTTGGTATAGTTTCTCGTAAGTCTGAACAATAGATATGAATAGACTTGGTCTGATTCAAAATACAGGCGAATTACTTTGCAATGGCCTGTTTGCAGTTCACGACGGTTGGAAGCACTACAATTCTCACATCAACCAGTGGTACTTCATACTGTCTGTCAAATTTTTCATAAAATCTGACCAAATCCATCAGGTGTCTGGACTCTAATCTTTGGGGCTTTCCTCGGCGTTGAGAAATTCACGATCCGCAAATGCCTGGGCGTGGTGGCATCCCTGTTTGGAATCATCCTGATCTCCCGTGTCGATATGTCTAGCTCTGACAGCCCCTCTGCCGACGACGGGGGCAGGGGATCTTTCCCACACAAGACGCCCGCAGAACTCATCTTGGGTGACGCGATGGCCGCATTCAGCGCCATCATGTACGGGATCTACACGATCGTCATGAAGAAGCAGGTCGGCGACGAGTCCCGTGTCAACATGCAACTCTTCTTCGGCCTGGTTGGCCTCTTCAACCTCGTCCTCCTATGGCCTGGCTTCGTCATTTTACACCTGACAGGCATCGAGCGCTTCTCTCTCCCCGATTCAGGCCGGATATGGATCATCATTTTGGTAAGTCCTTCTTCTTTTTCTTCTTTATCTGCTTAAAATCCAATGGTATGCTCATATATACTTCTCAGATAAACGCGGCAGCCTCTCTATTCTCCGACATCTGTTGGGCCTACGCCATGCTCCTGACCACCCCGCTCGTCGTCACGGTGGGCCTCAGCCTGACCATCCCCTTATCTCTCGTAGGCCAGATCTTCATTCAATCCGAATACGCAACGCCGCTGTACTGGTTCGGCGCGGCCATTGTCTTCCTGTCCTTCATGGTCGTCAATCATGAAAGTCACACGGACGAAGACGACGCTTCTCGTCTCCGGGATGGCTATGAGGTTATCGGAGATGGAGCGGTGGCAGGGGACGATACACATCGTGATTAGCACAATTGTATAGACTAGAATTGCTGGATTCCATATAGATGAGGAATATATTAACTAGTAGCCTATTTATATTATGAGTCTCATGTACATGGAGAAAAAAAAAAGAGAAAGACCCATTCGTCTGCCAAAACTATATTTACTATCTGGATATAAATAAATATATATATATATGTATATATATATATACGGGTTGACAAGGAGGACGAGTAAGTGGGCTGAGAATAAAGGCTGGTAAGGGTATATCGCATGGAAGGGAAAAAAGCCAAACAAAAGAGAAAGGACCTTGGAAACAAAAAAGGTTCCAAACCAGCGAAAGACAATGGGCGAAAGGAGCTATATATAATTCGGATGGCTGTACCGGGGGGGGGCTACCGCCGTCAAGCTGCTTTCTTTCGGGCGACAAAGATACTTTTCAAGGATCCCAGCCACTTGGCTAGAGATTCCTCGTCCGAGGTACATAGTCGGTACGATTTGCCTTCGGTGATGATTTGGAAGCAGTACTTCTTCGACCGTGATACGGGGTCGATCTCTGCAGCATCTATGACCTGGGACATTGGAATGATTTTGACAGCCGAGTATTCCTAGGAGAGAAAAGGGGTGAGCATGTCAGACGATCAATATAGGCAACCAAACACCTCGCATACCTGATCATCCTTATAAAATCCAAGGCTTTTAGGACGTGCAACCACCCAGAATCGATTCCACTGCCGGACGCCACCCTTAAGTCGCAGACACTGAAGATATCCTTGACAGACAACCCGCTCTGGGTCGCGACGCGGGCCCAGGTCCAAACTGCGACCGAGGTCCTGAGGCAATGGCGCGAGCTTGTCATCCTCAGCTGCGACAGACAGGTCATTGATCGAAGAGATAGACCGAATTTTGGCGCTAATGGAAGGGCCGTCCGACCAGTCCGAGTATGATGTGATTTCGTTTCCAGAGTAAGGTTCTTGCGAGTAGGCTATGCGCCGAGGGCGGGCATTGGGGGATAAAGTCCGTCTCATCTCGGGGGAGCTTACCGGCCCAGCATGGTCAATGTCCGAATAATCGCTCAAGTCATCGATCGGATGCTTGTGCTTATGTCTGTGTTTGCTGTTTTGGGAGGTTGGTTCGCGTTTCTTATTTATGGCAGCCAGGAAGGCCTCCTCGTCCTCATCGACTCGGGTCTCCGCGCGTATCTTCCCCATCCAATCTTCAGCATCGGTCTCCGAAGACGCTTGAAATCGATAGTTCTTGGACGGCGAGAAGATGCCGAAAACATGTTTTCTTCTTGATCGAGGGGACTTGACGGAGGCAACCGCTGTGACTTCGGACAGGGTAATCGATGCCCGCAGGCGGGTCGCTTCTTCATCCTTGTAGACAGAGAGGAGATTTGGTCGGAGGACAAGGTAAGCTGGTTTCCACCACGCTTTGAAGGCCTAGAATTTCGAAAAAAGAAACAGAAATGTTAGATGGGTTCAAAGAGGGATAGCACGTGTATTCGACCAACACTGACATGTTTGCTCTTCACGCGACGGAAAACCTTCCCCGTCTTCAAGACGCGATCGAACTCGAAACTCCCATTCTCATTGACAGGCGAAAATGTATCGAGATTCAAATGGCCGTTGCGATACGGTACCGAAGCGAGTGGGGGACGCAAGAAAGTTGACGATTGTTGCAGGGCGCGGTCGAGGGGGATCGGTCGACTTTTGGTCTGCCCCTCAGCGGACGGTGGGGATGGACTCATCACGTCGTCGAGGGGCTCATGAGGAGCCAAAATGAAGGAAATATGACAGTTGACGTAGAAAGCACACCGTCGTGAAGGTCGAACGTAAATCAATTAGTTAAATAGGAATAAGGACCTAGAAGGCCATCCCCGTAACCGCCGGTTGGAGAGCTAGTTGCTCTGAGACGCTCTGGATTATCAACTAGTCCGGTTTCAGGCTCGATTTCTGAGGCCAGGGATAACGAGCAACTCCTGAAGCGCTTATCTTAACTCTGCTCCGGACAGTTCTGTTGGATCGGAGAAGCTTTCAATAGTCAATATTGCAGGCACGAGCGGTGTGCTCCGGCGGGTGGGGATGGGGGGTCGTCACAGATACTCAGTGGAATCTGTACCGAGTAGAATCAACTGGAGTCCTGTCATCCATTTAAACGCTGAGCATGATATACGGAGTAAAGGGGAATTGAAAACCCTGTCGATCGATGGTATAGTTAACTAATCCATGGTACTAATGATGATATCTACCTAGGTAGTTATTGGGTAACTTTGACTAGTATAAAAGTGAATTCAGCAGGTTGAACTTTAGCTGGCAGTCAACTATATACGAGGCTACATTTCAATAAGAATTCTTCTGCACAGGAAAACGGGGGGCTTATATCTATTTACAGCCGAAAATAATTCTCATACAACGTCTTTTTTTCGGTGTTTTGATCCTTCGATCAATTGGCATGATCTCTACAGCGGGCATTTAGAATGTGCCTATAAGTGGCATGTACCAAGTGGTTAACCAACTAGTTAGTAAGTACTCCGTACCTAAATAACTACCTAGGGTACTCCGTACGGAGTACTACAGTACTCTTAACAACAAAAGCTGTTTGTGGGTCTCGGTTACTCTCTGTTTAGTGATATTCCGTAGGACCCTTAGCAAGATACCAACAAGCGACACGCCCCTATACGAAGTACTCCTAGTTAGTAGGTACCTTACCTAGGTACTCTCCCAAACCACAGACTGTGATGATGTGGGTATCTAAACATACCCATACTGCCGGTTGCCAGGGGTTCTGTTCAATGCTCAGGTGACTCATCAAGTACAGCTATCTGTTATTATTACTGCCTCAGAAGAAGATCTCTTACGTGGTTGCAGTTATATCCAGATTAAATATTAGGGGCGGTCCAGACCCGTTCAGGCCACTTTGGCGGATACTAATAGTCTGAAAGGAGGTAGGTCACGTGGGTGCCACTCATTATTACCGTTTTATTAAACAGCTGCTTGTGGGGACTCGGGATAATTACGTCCACGTATGGCCTGATACACGGCTCTGTATCCAAAAGAAGAGATTGACCTGCCATGCAGGGTTTTTGTCTACCTCCTCCTACGGAGTCCCTATTGCCTTAGTAACCTACTAGGTAGGCGCCTAACCGTCCTAAGTAACTACTACTAAGTAAGGTACGGTACTGCTCTTTTTATAGAACAGACAGGTACGGACCACGGAGTACTTTGTAGCAGTCCTATCCCTCTCTACCAAGTACGTATGAGAGTTAGGTAGTTGATTATGAGCTAACTAACTAACAAGTACACTACTACATATATACTACCTAGATCTAGATTCTATGGAGTACTACCCCTGATTAAGTCTGAGTAGTTGTAATCTGGTTATAACTGATAACTAGTAGTGAACAATAGAGTAGTTATTACCAGGTACACCTACCTAGGGAGTCACTATGTAGTAGTAGTAGTAGTAGTAGTAGTAGTAGTAGTAGTACTCTGTAACGCTCTTCTACAGGCTTTCGGTAATAATAAACCCAGTATGAGCTCCATTAAGTACGGTCAAAACAGCCTATACTCAGAGGGTTTCGATCTCCTCGATACTACTAAGGCACCTTTACATGTCACAGATGAGTACCTTCTACCATCACGTGTATAACTACCCTTTGAGGCTTCAATTATTAATATCTAGTAGAGAAATATGTTCCATAAACAGGGTAGTGAAACACGGAAGACCTTCGGTAGACGTTGAGGCTCGCCGTGCTGTTGGTACTGGCGTGCCCTGGGAGTAAAATTACACACTGTCTCGGTGTGACCAGTGACCACAGCCGTCTGCCGCTTGCGCCTCCCTGGTCTTGGCAAGACTCCTTCCAACCCATCCCCAAATTCATTCTTCGCCAAAGGCCATCTCTGCCTCCCTCCGCTTTCCCATCATCCCCGCCATTTCAACTCCGACTGATGTTTGTCCATCGTCGGATTCCCGACTCTGTCGTTTGATTTAGGCTCCGATTCCCTTCGTCGCCTGCCGGCCCTCCTTCGGTCGCCTGGTCTCTGGCTGAGAGGGAAGTTGGGGAGAAAGGAGGCGTTCCTCCGGCCACTCGTTATCGCTATTCTCTCCCTCGAGTTGCAATTCGGGCCCTCGGTCTTCCTTCCCGGTCATCGCGCAGCGGATTAGGAGGCGCTCGTCTCTGACTTTCTGCTTGCGTGCTGACCTGTTTTGTGCTGTGCCCACAGCTCTTGTCGTCGACAACAGTGTCCTTTTGGATGCTGCGGGTGCGTACTCGGGTCTGAATAGCAGTCCCTTCACCCTTCCTCTGCTCTGCAATCGTACAGAACTCTTCGTTATCCCGCGCCGATGAGCTTCATTCAACGAGTGACGAAGCGGCTGCCTTCGGCGCCAAGTCTACCCCTAGACGACACACCGCGTGAAAAGGGCCGCATACCGAGCAGATTTGCCTTCTTCAGGCGAAGAATACGGTTGAAAGGGAATTCCTCCATCTCGATACCCTTGGGATTTGTGCTATTATTCCCATGTTTGGTGATCATCCTTATTTTATTACTTTTTATCCGTCATCCCTCCTCTTCGGGAGGTATCCTGATCCCTGCAGGCACGCCTCCTTCTATAAGGTTCGAGCTTCTCTTCTCTTCTATTTTAATCGATTCAAAAAAAAAAAAAAAAAAAAAAAACTAACATGTTATCTCTCTCTCTCTCTCTAAATAGAAAAATCAGTGAAAAGTATGACAGGGTCTTTGCCACAGGTTGTCGCTCAATTGATACCAGCACACCACGAGCAAATGCTGCATTTGTTGTTCTTGCTCGAAACAAGGAAATCGACGGTGTCGTCCAGTCCCTGAAATCAATCGAGCGGCACTTCAACCGGTGGTGGCACTACCCTTACGTCTTCCTAAACGATGGCGACTTCGACCAGCAGTTCATAGACACCGTCAAGAACTACACCAGTGGGCCTGTTGAATTCGGTAAAATTGACGATTCCATGTGGGGTTATCCTGACTGGGTGGACCATGAAGTTGCAAAGGAAGGAGTCCGGAAGCAGGGAGATGCCGCTATTATGTACGGTGGAATGGAGAGCTATCACCACATGTGCCGTTTCTATTCCGGGTAAGTGTCGCCGTCACCGTCTCCGTTTTACAATACTGTGTGCTTATACATATTCTAGTCATTTCTATAACCACCCTCTCCTTCTTAAGTACGAATGGTACTGGCGCCTGGAGCCCGAGATCAAGTACTTCTGCGACATTACATAGTGAGTCCAGTGCCCGCTTCCTGATCGGAAAGTTTTAATCCCAATCTTACAAATTATGAAAATAGTGACCCCTTCCTCGAAATGATCAAAGCCAACAAGACATATGGTTTCACTATCGCTGTGAAAGAGCTCCGCGAAACGGTTCCGAATATCTTCCGATACGCTTCCGCCTATAAGCGCAAGAACAACATCGAATCCCAGGGTCTCTGGGAAATGTTTTTGGAAAAGCGCGAAGAAGAGGATGAGACTAAGAAGGAAGAGAAGAAGGAAGAGCCGCTCCCCGAAGAGATCCTCATGTCCGAGCCCGGCCAGAATTCCATTCCAGATGTTGATCCCGAGGCCATGGAAGGTGAATCCTATAACATGTGTCATTTCTGGAGTAATTTCGAGATTGCTCGCCTCGACTTCTTCCGAAGCAAGGCGTATCAAGACTTCTTCGAAATGATGGACCGAAGCGGCGGCTTTTGGATGGAGAGAGTAAGTTTTTACCTTGTTCGCTCCTGGGTGGCGATGATAAACCTTGCTAACTGACGATCTCTTCTAGTGGGGTGATGCGCCTATTCATTCCCTCGCGGCTGGTATCCTTCTCGGTCCTGGCGATATCCACTATTTCCGTGATTTCGGTTACCGGCACACCACCATCCAACACTGTCCCGCCAATGCCCCCGCACGCCAATTACCTCGAGTCCCATGGCTAGAAAAGACGACAGATGATGAGAAGAAACGGGTTGAAGAAGATGAATACTGGGCCAATCCCGACCCCGTCAAAGAGAATGGTGTCGGCTGCCGCTGCCGCTGTGACACGGATATTGTTGATGTGGAAGGCAAGCAGGGCAGTTGCCTGGTCGAATGGGTCGATGTTGCGGGAGGATGGGCGTCCCCTTGAGCCCGACACAATTTAATGCCTCTCTCCGTGTTCATTGTATCATCTTCCCTTCGTCTCCCTACCTATTGTTCAGCCATTGAGCATCAGTCGGGTTGCCTTTGGAGTTGTTTGTTTGGCTTGCCATATTTCGTGCTGGCCCATGGGATGCTTCCGGACGGCGTTCAACGGATCTGACGGCTGCATTACACAAGACAGTGTGACCATCTTCATCAATCTCTACAAATTCATTCAGCATGCCCCTTGTATTTTTTTATCTTCCATTTGGATTACTCTGTCCACCGTTGTATCTGCCTTTGGGGGGAAGAAGGTGGAGGGAAAACCCCCCCTTTTTCTCGACTTCACACGAGTCTAATGTTTGATGAGAATTTCACCTGCTGCCGTCTTTCTCGATTGTGGATATTTCTATTCCCATTCGCAATTGATGAGCCTGATGCCAAGTTGGTGGATGCGATCTGCCGTGAGCCCTCATTCTTTTCCTCTCGTTACCAGGCAGCTTGCGAGAGCGCGCCTACGGAAATCCAACATCGATATGCAGAATTTGCCTGGTCTTTGCTGGCTCGAGAGAGGAGGATTTGTGGTCTTCTTCCAGTTTCGCCATGCCCCATTTCCATTACTTTGTTTGTTTCTCTATTTGAATCCTTGCCCTAATTGTTTTTTTTTTTTCCCTTCTTCTTCTTCTTCCCTTTTCGCATCTGTCATTGAACCATCAGACCCTGGTCCTCTTCAATATCATTCCATCAGATGTACATAATCATACGCCGGATAAACGGGCTGCCTGACACAATGACACGCTTGACATGCTGTTGATAGAGTACGGGCGCCTCTGGATCAGGGAAACAAGTCTAATAGAGTCATTTCATGTTCTTTTATTCCAGAATTCCAGTATCAAAGTTATACACCTTTATTAGCTTACAGAGTACACACCGTCACTACGTGGTGATCATCACAACCTGAGGCAGATGGACCCACGGAAGGTCTGGCAGGTACCCAGACTTAGCTGTATCTGGTCTAGCATCGTATCCGGAGTCCTATCGCGGTCTGAGAATACGTCCGATAAGGCCCATGGGGTGATACGTGATACGGGCTTGAGGTCATGGAGAGCACAGGGCCAGCGACCGAGTAAGAGCAGAGAGGAGCTAGATAGAGAGAGGAGGAGAAGGGGGAGGCAGAGGAGGAGGCATGCCTCCTAGGCAGCGTCCATGCGGCAGCCTACAGCCAAACACTCGTCATGTGCCCCGCGTATGACTGCCTTTCCCGCCCTCTCCTGGTTGTGCCTCTTATCAACATTGTCGTCCCTCGGTCGTCACCACAAGACATCTTCATCAGGTCAAGGCAGGAAAATCGATAGGTCCTTCTCTCTTCCTATCGTTTTCACTTGACGTTCCTCGAACCGCTTCGGCGCTGGCAAACGCCTCCCCTCTCAAAGTAAGTACCAACACTTTCCCGTCTCCCCCGCGATCCCACGCCCGCCCGATCATCGGGCACATTCGATACTCGACATAGTTGCCTACGTTGTCAACAGAGTACTTCCTTCCTGCCTGTTACTTTTTTTTCCATGAAAACGATATTCATCATTCTTGGCAGTGAACCCTCTTTTCTTCTTAGATGAATGAGCTTATTTGTTGATTCTCTTGCCGAGAGCTTTACTCCTTCAACTACTTCCATCCTTTCCACTTCCAATGATCATTCCAACTGCCCAACATCATGGCTGACCGTCCACGGCAATCTTCCAGGCCTCCCTCGAATCGGAGGGACACCCCCCATCTTCAGTACCCGACCTTCCCTCCGCTAAGTGCTTCTGTTGAGGAGTGGCTGTCTCGGTCGCGTCCTGCAAACATGACGTCAACCCGTCATCCTGATGGTCTACATCCGCTGAGCGAGAGCTGGGCAACGCTGAGCACATCCGACACTCACTCGGAGGATGGTGCTCCATCTGAGCAGACGGATGTGGGTTCTTTGATTGACCAGTCCGGCCCAGATGATGTTGCTAGCCTCGATGGGCGGTTCAGTAGTAGTGAGGCGGACGCCATCGACGAGGACGAGGACGACGATAACGATAATGATGATGATTATGAGGATGAAGATGAGGATGAGGATGATGGGAGAAGCAGTTTATACGAGTCACAGAACTTGTCTGCACCTTTCCCCACGGGCGAAGATCCGATCCATGAGAGCCATCTCTCGACCGAGACTGCTTTCTATCGGTCGACCGATTCTATCGAGTTCGTCGAGCCAGAGAAATGGCCGGAGGCCGATAAAGTGGAGTTGAAGCACACAATCCAGGTCTTTGAAGGCGCTGAAGCATCTGAACTCAAGAAGCGGCTGCCGTATAATCTTCGAGATTCCTTGCTCACGGTCACTATCCAGCAGACCATGACCAAGCAAAGCCTCGAAGTCGATCAGCCATTCCGCGTACTGTACCTGGGAAACCCGGAATTCCGCAACATTATCCTTGACAAGATTGGAGACGTACTTGTCTCAAGCTCCTGCAGTAGCTATGAAAGCAGCTCGGCCGAATCATCGAGATACCATGTTGTGCCCACCTCCTTTGGTGCAGGGGCCATCCCGAACTTCGCAGAGCTACTGCCTATCCATGTCCAGCTTATTGTGGATGAGTGTGTGGACGCCTCAGAGGAACCTCAACTTGACAAGCCCAACAACGTGACTTTGCATTTTAAGAACCGGCCTTCATGTTCTTCGTCCTGGACTGACATGGAATATTGTATCTCATCTTCGACTGAATGGACGTTACCAGATGTGGCCATCTTCTTCATCTCTACAAATGATGATGAACATGCCGTGAGGATTCAAAATCTGGCGCGAACTTTCATGATGAGACACGGCACACCGGTCATAGTCATCTCTGAGGCACCTCTCTGGACCATGACAACTGAGTTGACACCCATCAACCACCATAGCCTTCACATGTGCATAGAGTCTCGCAATCCCCTCACTGGAGAGAGTGCTGTACTTCGCCGTTACCCGATTGATATCAAGACCTTTGAGAGCATCACTCCAAGACAATTGAATAGAAACCTGGCCTCGCTGGCGAGCCTCTACCCGAAAAAGACACCCAAAGTTGCCGCAAAGAGTCCCACATACCCCCAACCTGACCGACTCTTTGATGCCGAAAAATATCCTAAAAACATGAAATTCTCCTCCATCTCGAGTCGTGCCCAGGAAATGGCCCCTGTGTTACGCCTTGTTACCCTTTTCCTTATTTCCATAGTGGTCACATCTCTGGCTCTTACGGCTTTCAAGGCTGGCAGTGTGCTTTTAACCCAGCAGTGGACCCAGAACGGCACGACTGATGTTCAATCTTTTCCATCGGGGCCTCCCAAGCAAACAGCGCTCTCTATCAAAACCTCTTACCCGGTGGACCAAGCCCAGCTATCAACCAAGGATAAATGTCAATCGAAGGCGGAGGAATTGATGAGCCTCTCGCTGTCTCCGCACGATTTGCAGAAAAAGTCGGACGACTTCAAAATCCAAGTTGTGGGAGATTGCCATATTATCATCAAGACGCCCCATGGGTTCCCGACTAGAAATAAACGGCCTGGATTTAGCGTCTCTGTGAGCCGCCGAGACATAGTGCTCCCATATGAGCTATCTCGACTGTTCGACGGGGTCTATGCCTTAAGGCTCGAAAGAGAGCAGGCGCATGGTCTCGTTAATGTCACTGTCAAGACGAGTGCAAGGCCACCCGTGGAACAGACTGCGCAGTTAGATTTCGGTACACCTTGGTTGAAGATTGAGAATTGGAAACGGGCTGCTCAGATCGTCTCATCGCAGCTAACAAGGGACATCAGCATTGCGCAAACGGGAATTGTTGAGGCATACGGTCGCATCTGCACCGATCTACAGGTGTTGATGGGGGATGCGGTCAAAAGATCGCACTTTCTTCGGCATGAAGCAGAGCTTCTGAGTCGCGGATCAATACAGCGAACTATGGAAACCCGGGATGCCGTCCTGTCTAAGTCTAAGGAGCTTTCGGAAGTTGTGAAGCGTACCGCGGTGCAGCAATTCCAATCTGCTTCGTCCGTTTTACACGGCAAGGCCAATCGAGAAAATCGTGATGCCACTCAGGTGATCAGCAAGACCTGGAGACAACTTAGTGACTCGGCCCAGCGCGTAGACCTCAGGCCATGGATGGATTACTTCCGGAAGATGGAAACATCGAGGATCCTGGAGAGAGCGCAGTTGCAGGCACGAAGTTTGGTGCTCGGGAAGTCTCTCGAAGATGAACACTGACTGGTGGCAGTCCGCAGGTTGTAATCTTACTCTTCTCTTCTCCTTGCTTCATTTATTTATTTATTCGCAACGGTCAAGTCACAGTGAAGGAGGGAATAGGCTATTGGGTCGCAAGAAGGATGTCATTTTCAATATGTCTTTGATGTTCACCTGGCGTATAGCTCAGTCTTTCAACATATCAAATTACATTTGCTTCCCCTCCCCCAAAAAAAAGCAAAAAGAGAAAGAAAACCTATAACACAGATAATGTTTATAAGTGCCCTGGCAGAATTCTCCCATCAGAACAAAAACATGACAAGAGTGGGATTTGAACCCACGCCCCTTTCGAGACTGGAACCTTACTCCAGCGCCTTAGACCAACTCGGCCATCTTGCCTTGTTGTATGAAGCACGATTATGTATTTATATAAACTAAATTCAATCTGAGCAAAACAGATTCACTAGCCTAATGCCTACAGAACTTGCTTTTCTCGATACTATGGTCAGAAAAACAAAGCAGCAGAGCAATAGATCTATGTTTTGGATCTTAAGCCTTCTACAAGGCGGTGGCAGTAGCGGCCAGAGGCATGAAGGGCAAGGCAAGGCCAGCCACAGAGAGAGGGGGCGTTTTTGCCTGCGGCGAGGAGAGCGCCGGCCTTACCCACCCTATATTTTTCAAACCCCTCCACCACCCCCCACCCCCCAATCGGTCGATCGCCACAAACAAAACCTACACGCGACCTCGATCCTACGTTCCGAGCAGACATTTCACCGTCCTCGAACTTCTTTCAAACAACCCGTCTGATCGCCTCCAGAAAAAGAAAAACCGTTCTGCATCATGTCTGACGTCGCCGAAACCAAGCCCGACCCCACCACCAACGCTCCTGAGGGGTCCTCTGAGGCCGCCGCCGTTGCGGAAGAGACTCCCAAGACGGAGGAGACCAAGTCCGTGACGGAGACGGTCGTGGAGGCAGCCAAGGACTCTGTGAACAAGACTACTGACAACGTCTTCTCCATGTTCGGCGGTGGCCCCAAGAAGGAGAAGAAGGAGACGGAGGATGCCGTGAACGAGCCATCTGGCTCTTCCAAGGCGCAGAAGGCTGAGGGCGATGAGGTGAGCTTGGTCTTTTTTTTTATATTATCATTCCTTTTTCTGCCGTTGTCGATTGTCTTGATTCTTCAGACGGAAGTTATCTTGCGGGATTTATATGTTATTTTGTGTTTTTTTGTTTTGGGGGTGTTTTTTTTTTCCTTTCTTTTTTCGCTTTCCATTTTCAAAAGAAATATCTAACCATTCTTTGCTATAGGAGGAAGCTCCTGAATCCCCCGAAGTCCACTTCGAGCCCGTCATCCATCTTACCGAGAAAGTCGAGACCAAGACCAACGAGGAGCTCGAGGAGCAGACCTTCAAGATGCGGGCCAAGCTTTTCCGCTTCGACCGCGATTCCAAGGAGTGGAAGGAGCGTGGCACTGGTGACGTGAGACTGTTGAAGCACAAGGAGAACCAGAAGACCCGTCTGGTCATGCGCAGAGACAAGACCCTCAAGGTTTGCGCAAACCACTACAGTAAGTTTCTAGACTCGCGATTTCTCCGGCGGCTGAGTGAAGTTCCTGCTGACCATCACCCTCTAGTTGTTCCGGACATGAAGCTGGCCCCCAACGTTGGTAGTGACCGCAGTTGGGTGTGGAACGCTGCCGCGGACGTGAGCGAGGGTGAACCTGAGGCTTCTACTCTTGCCATTCGTTTCGCCAACAGTGAGAGTACGTTTTCAGCCTCCTCCTCCCCCTCCTCCCCCTCCTCCTCCTCCTTCCCTACATCTTTGATGCTAACTGCCCCTTCTCCCTATAGATGCCAACCTCTTCAAGGAAGCATTCGAGAAAGCTCAGCAGGCGAACCAGAAGCTTTTTGAACAGGAGTAAAGAGCTTTTTTGGCCATGACCTCCACGTGCCTTCTAACGAGCCTTCATTCATGTGACGTCCATGAACCAACCATCCAACCCCCTCACCCGCCTGTCTCCCCTGCCCCAACATGAAATCCACCGAGCACCTCATTTTGATCTTTAATTGGATCCTTTATGTCCCCATTACACTCATCCCCTACACGTTGACGACAGAAGGAATGTATGAAAGGTGTTGCTCGCGGTATACCCGTATAGTTTTGTCTCATACCACAGAAACGAGGGTTGCCAGCGACTACAGCCGCTTACTCAAGAAGCACTCAGCAGTAGATAGACACATCACAATGAATATATGCATGAAATACACAGGCATTGGTTTGAATTTGTAGAAAGAGACTACTATACTAACCACTATGCCAGCCAGGTATCCGTTGCAACCCAGCCAGATCTCACGAAAGGTATAGTATATTAGAAATACAGAAGAGCCAAAATCCTATAACTACTGTAAATAATATCCACAATGTTGCTTCGTAGGGCTGAGCCTATCAACAGGTTTCGTCTGATGCCCGCGCGGGATGTCAAAGAGTCAACTTCGTCCACGCGCAGACCCCACTCAGCATTCACCACGGGCCCTTGGGATCTTCCCTCATCTTTCCCTTGACCAGCACAATCAATCATTATTTGAACTACTATCGCGGCCTGCCACTTCTCCAAGTAGTGACACCTGCACTAAATACTCCAATCAGACTTATTCTTACATCTCTCTCACTTGCCTCTCGCAGCGCGCGCCGCGCTCCCGGGGGTCGCTCGTTTTAGCTTCGCTTCCTCGCCTCCGCGTTTGGATCGTGCCCAAGCTCTCCCAGCTTCGCTCGCCTTCTTAATCGATACTGAGAGACGCCTTTTGCTGCTTTTCCCACCCCTAATTAGTTCCGCCCGCCCTTGCAAGCCAAGTGGCCAAGATGCCTGATGTGAGTTTTTTTTTACAAACCCTTGCCAGTCTAGAAGGATTGCGCGGGTTGTGCGCTCTACCACAGGTGCTGACAGTCTCGCCGCTTTTTAGGTCAAGAGAACAGTCCGGCTGGTGACCGAGCAGCATGTCATGTATGTTGAATCAACCCCTATTGTCTTGAAACCTACGCTCGGCGTGCGCTCCGTTTACCCTCCCCTCCCCCCCTCCTCCCCGTCGCCGCCGCCGGCCATTCATCCATCCACCGCGTAACCACGACCGATACATATGACCTACCTACATTCACTAATACACGGATGCCATATACTATAGAAACAAGGACTCTGGAGTCGAGGGTTTCCCGCTGCGGTCATGGTCTATTGAGATCTATGTCTTGAACGAACATGGCGAGCAAGTGCCTGCTACTGTGTTCAGCAAGGTGACTTATAGCTTACACCCTAGCTTTGGCGACAAGGCTATTCAAAGTAAGTCTTTTATCCCCCCCCCACCCCTCTCCTGGCTTTGACATTCTCGATGATACGGAATCAAGCTGACCCACTTCTTCTCTCACCCCCTTTAGCCTTCAAGAACCCTCCGTTTCGAATTCAAGAAGAAGGATGGGGTGAATTCGACATGCAGATCTCTCTCACGGCTGATAAGGAGCACTCTGTCACCCATGACTTGAACTTTGCGCTACCACGCTACGAGTCCAAGCACGTCATTGTATGTTTCTTTTCCCCGTTTCCCCGTGAAACATGTTGCATCCAATCTATCTAGCCCCTATAAATAACCGTGCTAGACATTCAAAAACCCCAAGCCTGCCTTACTCGCCCTCCTGCGAGAATCGGGCCCGGTCCCCGGCGATGAGAACGGGGTCAAGTCGAAACGCGCCGCCGGGGGCGAGGAGAGCGCCAAGAAGAAAAAGAAGGTAGAGAAAAATGTCCGTTTGCTTCTGTTCTAACCCTACCACCCCCCCCCCCCCCCCCCCCCCCCCTGGTCCAGTTTGATATAACGGTTTTGATTACTGTTTCTGATACAAAGCTACAGGTTGATATGGATAAGCTGGCGGACGGTCTGCAGAAACTGGGCGAAGATGATCTCCTCCAGGTGGTCCAGATGGTACATGATCACAAAGCTCCGGACTCGTACACCAAGAACGATGTTGAGCGTAAGTCTTTTGCCCCCTTAAAAAAAAACTTGAAACCCCAAGATTTTGAACGAAAGCAACTGATAAACCCTACAGAGGGCGAGTTCCATGTAGATCTTTATACCCTACCTGACAGTCTGATTAAGATGTTATGGGATTTCACGCAAGAGAAGGGTGCTCTTTAGTTTTCTTACGTTTTTTTTGAATACATTAATCTGCTCGACACATTTACGTAGTCTTTCTTCTCTTTGCTCGGTATTAAGTAATTATTACTTGTATTTTCGTCAAGAGAAAAAAGAAAAGTCTTGAGATGAACCATGTCTAATACAAACGAAAGGGGATATCGAGATCTATCCTAACCCGCCACCAGAGAACGCCGACAATGCAAATCTAGAGAAAAGAACTTATAAAACGCGGTGTCTAGTAGAATGTTAGCATTACAATACTTTTCACTTTTCAACCCCCAGAAATTGGCAGACATACAATTTGAGTAAATCCTCCAGACTTTCTGCACTGCACGGCCTCCCCCTAGGAATCTGCCTAGGGATATCGACCAGGGTAGCTGTGACGTCGCCGCCGCGGTAGGCCAGCAGGGCGGGAGCCTCGATGTTCTCCATCTCGGCGATTTCGTGATGCAGCTTGATGAAGCGGGTGGCTGGGTTTTTGCGAGCCACGGTGTGTAGAGAGTCTTCTACGATTCCGGACGTATTTGACTGTATTTAGTTAGTATGAGTATGTCGCTCGTTATGAAGAGAGAGAGAGAGCGTACGTCAGGATCATAGATGCAGACGACAACAGTCACGCCGGAAGGCGACCGCTCGACGGCATCGAGATACCCCGCCGCATCGACGATCTCGACAGACCCGAACATCCTCCGCCGGGGGCTGAGATGGCGGGTATTTGTCTTCTGAAGTTCCTGCATGCGCGACTCGCGCCACTTGCGCAGGAAGCTCTCCTCGTCCTCCTCTGCAGAGCTGTGCGGGGAACCCCCGTCCCGGCCGCGATTAAGCGGGGTGGTATCTGTTTCCGGGATGGGGGTGGGTTTGGACGAGGAATGGAACTGGTCGAAGCCAGTGACGCTGAGCAAGGTGCGGCGGAAGGACCGCTTGCGAGCCCGTTCAAAGGCCTGCGCATCGGCGATCACTCCCTTGGGGCCCGTGTTGGCGTCGTACACCGTGTTGGGGATATGGTAGGCGGTCGAGCGGGAAACCATTGCGTCGTTGTTATGGTGGTCGTGGTGGTGATCGTCGTCGTCGTCTTCGTCGTCGGAATGAACGTACTGGTTATGTGTATCGTCCTCGGGTTCAGAGTCCGTGTGGTCAGAGTGGTGGTCACGATCTTCCGGATGACTCGATACTCTCTCTTTCTGGACGAGGGCGTCGAATTCGTCTTTGGCGGAACTCATCGTGAGAAGGCGGGGGGAGGGAAGATCTAACCCAAGATATATAAGAACTCGAAGGGAGGGTGGGCCAAAGGGTGCTGATGCGTCAAAGAGGGGAGCGCCGAGGCTGATCCCGCCTCCAAAAAAAAGAAACAAAAAAAAGTGAGAGGAACCCGGCAACACAGCCCTATAGGCAATGGCAATGGTGACTGGGGTGGTGACTGGATGACGAACAAGTGAAGAAGTTCGTGTTTCAAGACAAGTGTATGTGCGTTTAATCCCCCCTGAACCAAAAGAATCGCATGAGCACACGAGCGGAACGAACCACAGAAGAGTGATCGGCGTTTGTACCAGCGAGTCGGCGAGATTGGAAGTATCGAACGTTTGCTTCTTTGGGATGGGCGCTGGGAGAGAGAAGGGGGGGGGAGGGGAAAGGATGGGAAAGGAAGAGAGGAAGACACCAACACAAAGAAGATGGATGGCCTGGCACTGCCCAGGGCCCACCACGTGTGCCGGACTCGCACCAGATACGCAAACCCCTGGTGCTGTTTCAGGATAGGATGGCGAGTCACCGTTTCAGAACCCGCGGCTTTTTTTCTTTTCTTTTTTTTTGGCTTCGAGTTTTTATGGAGTAAGTCTTACTCCGTAGGTTCTTCACAGCATGTATGTAGTAGCAAATGTAGATCTCGGTTACCTCCGAGTCTCCAAACTGAAGTTAGATCATCTCTACCCCAAGAGTTCGGAGAAAAGGGGTACGGAGTAGTAGTTGGTTAAAGTCTGGCACCTGCAGCTTGCATCGGACTCACGTGGACGCAGACTCTTAGTAAACCACTCACGTCTCACTACACACTCGACTCAATACTCCGTACGGAGTATGCAGTGTCCACTGTCCACGTCCACCGTCACTGTCTGCGGTAGAAACTTGTTCCTGATCGAGTCGGTCGAGCGGCCCCTTGTTCACCGTTTAACGTTTATCTGAAAGATCGCCCGTTGCTCCAAAAAAAGACCACCGAGATCGCTCTATAACTACGGGTCTGTACGCAGATAAGAGCCATGGTGGATCGGATTTAATCTCTTTGAAACCTGGCCTGAAGCAGCCATCAGACATCACGTCATGGATACGCCGTTAGTTGCAGGTGTAGGGCGTACGGACTCGGAGTATGCTGATGTGACTGACTGACCGACTGACCGACTGACCGACTGCTCCACTCAAGTAGTGTTCAAGTGCCATAACAACTTACCGCCAGTGTTACTCTACTCCGTACACAGTACATACAAAAAAAAAACGGATCTGAGCATCGAACACTTGCACGGTATCGCTAATCTGTCAAAGACGAGTAGTGGGTTGTCAAAGTGCCAACAGAAGAGAAAAGAAAGAGCCGGCTGCCAAGGGCAAGACTCTCGTCAGTATTCAACACGGATTGATTGATTAGTAAGAAGAGGTTAGAGGAAACCGCAAGATAGCCAAAAGCACATATAGGGAGGGGGATAAAAAGAGAAGAAAAGAAAAAAAGGGGAGAAAAGAAACAAAGGGAGAAAGAATTATCATAGCCTATCCGGAAAACAAAAACCTTCCCTCCCCACCATCGCCAACAGAATTACATGCAGAGATCAATGCGTGAAAGGTAAACCAAAGTCAGGGACAACGAGGGGGGGGGAAATGGGGGAAGAAGAACAAGATGGAGGAGATCATCGAGAAGAAGCGAAGAGAAAATAAGACAGGTATATGAAGAGAAGATAATGAACCAGAACCTCAGTGTACTTGAATCGTCGTGAAAAGAAGAGAAAACAAACCTGCCTCGGGAAAAATAAGTAGAAACAGGAAATAGAAAAAAAAGGATCAAGAGGTAAAAAAAAAAAAAGGTTGAACGACGGCATACGCTTAGAAGTATCCATTAAGACCACATAGCGGGCCAGTACGTTCCAACTTTCGATGACTCGTCAGATCACAGTGTCTATCAAACACCAGGCTTTTTGTCGTGTTCTTTCTTTTATTTAATTTTTTTTTCCCGGCCATGAATATCCATTTTCAGGCAAAGCATGCTTCGGATGCCGCGGGCAATGATCTAACCGGTGCAACCGACCCTTCCAACTCGCTCATGGGTATGTTGTGGGTGTGTCTGTGTGATGGTAGGGGGGGTATAGGAGAAGGGCGGTTTATGCTGTCACGCGGAATCCCTCTGAAATGGCATGGAGATCGCATAAAGCCCGGCGAGCAATCCGTCGGGAGATGGAGAAAACAAGGAGATTATCGTACAGTGGAGGACGTTGAACCATCGGCTGCAAAAGAAGACGAATTTTCGGGACAAGGGCGTTGCAAACGAATTGATAAACAAAGGGGGAGAGAGAGAGGTGGAGTGTAGCGAGGATTTACCAGGCCCAGACTTTGAGCTGTAGGACGAAACAGATCAGCGCGGCACATAGACAGACTTAATCTGCGGAGGTACTTACCAGGGAATCCCACGATCCAGTGCACAGACTAATGCCATCGTTGCTGACACCCAGACAGCTGACCCGGTTCTCGTGGCCGCTCAAGGAACCGACCTTATCACCACGCAGAACATCCCACACCTAAACACGCCGGGGCATCAGCGATCATGGTGATCAATACGACCAATGGAAGTTGAGAAACGACAATAACAACAACAAAAAAAAGGACATACCTTGCATTCAAAGTCATCATAACCAGCGAAAAGGAGTCGCCCAGATACAGAGAAAGCGACCGAAGTGATTCCGCACAAAACTTGATCGCTCTGGACAAGAAAGTCAGAAAAAAAGATGTCACGAGAGCGGTGAACAACCGAGAGGAGGTGGTTTACCTGGTAGATGTTGAGTTCGCGATCGGCGCGGATATCGAAGAGACGGCACGAGGTGTCATCGGAGCCGGTTCCGAAGGCATTGCCATCGGGGAAGAACTGGATGGCGTTGATG
Organism: Penicilliopsis zonata CBS 506.65; assembly: GCF_001890105.1. Taxonomy (NCBI): domain Eukaryota; kingdom Fungi; phylum Ascomycota; class Eurotiomycetes; order Eurotiales; family Aspergillaceae; genus Penicilliopsis; species Penicilliopsis zonata. The sequence goes on from NW_019208911.1 coordinate 1,340,902, forward strand.
TCGGACTCGTGGCCGCCAAAGGTCTGGACGGCCTTGCCGGTACGGATATCCCAGAGCTTGGCGAAGGCGTCGCAGGCACCGGAAACGAAGATGTTCTGGTTGGTTGGGTTGATGCTAATAGACATGACGTCGCCAAGGTGATCGGCGAATTCGGTGACTTTCGAGCCGGACTCGATATCCCAGAGCATGCAGGTCATATCGCCGGAGGAAGTGATGATGCGGCGGTCGTTGATGAAGCGACAGCAGGACAGGTAGCCCGAGTGGCCTGACAGTTCGCGAGCGACGCGCGTCGGACCCTCGCGCGAGGACAGGTTGTAGATGGAGCAGATGTTGTCGAGACCACCGCACGCGACGTAGTTCCCGCTCGGGGCATAGGCACAGGTCATGACCCACGACGACCGCAGGGGAATGGCGTGGACCTTATTTGTCGTGTAGGCATCCCAGATGATGAGCTTGCCATCCTGCGACGCAGAGACCAGATGGCGGCGGTCGGTCGACCAGTGCATGGCGTAGATCTTGGCCAGATGGCCTTTAAGCGTGCGCCGGGGCTTCATTCCGATCCGCGGCAGGGCATCCGTGTGGTTTTGCGCGACTTGTCGAACTGTAAATATCACACGACGGTGCTCCGGGTCAGCAGGTGGACTGAGAAAAGAACACTCATCCATCGAACCAAAACATTTCGAAAAGAGAAAAAAAAAAAGCCTATTGACAAGACATAAAAAAAGCGAGGGAGAGAAAATGAAGAAAAAAAAAACGAAAAGAAAAAAAGAAACAACAAGTAAACGTACGAGTTGTGTCTCCTAACTCATCCTTTCTGCGCTTGATCTTATCCTTGAGACCCTCAGCCTCGCGCCTGGCGTTGGTGATCTTGGCTTGCATCTGCTCGCCGGTCATATCGGCTGCCATTGTGAAGGACCGAGCTCCGGCGAAGGAGGCGTATCAATTCGACCGGATTTTAGGGGGGGGTTGTGAGTGGGATGCCGATGATGATGGTGATGATGATGGCGGCGGCGGCGGCAGCGGTGGTGGTGGTTGTGGTGATGGTGATGGTAATTGTTGTTGTTGTTGTTGTTGTGGAGGGGGTGAGGGAGGGGAGGGGAGGGGGGCGGCGGCGAGAGTAAACGGTGATCGTAGGATGGGACGGGATCAGTCAGTATCCAGGGGGGGGGAGGAGAGAAGGAGGAAGAGAGAGGGTGAGGGGCCAGCAAGAAAGGCCGGGTGTGGACCGCGCGAGGATGGGCGGAAGCGACCGAGCGAGCAAGAGAGTTTGGGCCCGGGGCAAATAAGAGAATACTAAGCAGGAGCTGGTTAGCTTAGCAAGCAGGGGAAAGGTACAGAGGAGGACTAGGAGGACTAGGAGACTAGGAGACTAGGAGTACTCTACCTATTATTCAACCACTACTCCGTACAGGAGATACGGAGTAGTTACTGTAGTTAATTACTAGAATGATGAATTAAGGACTGTCAAATTCTGTCAAAACTGTCAAAAGAATGAACTTCGTAGGGAGTAAGGAAAATAAAAAAAATTAAAATTAAAAACGCAAACCAAACCGCCAGATGCTGGGGGGAGAACAATAGGGACAGTCAATAATAATTCACGATGGGTCAATTTGTTTAGTAGCTTCGAAGGGGAGATGAGCCGGTGGAGCAGCGACGGCCTGGGCTAGACCTAAAGCGGACAGACTAGCAGAGAAGAAAGTGAGTAATTAGGAGTGCATAGGTAGTTATTACATCTATTTACTGCAATTAATTATTTTACTATATAGTATATGTGGTATATTATAGTATATAGTATATATAATTATATAATATAATCGTTTATGCTCAGACGGTGGTACGTACTCTGTACTCAGATGTTGTAGACTGGTCAGCTATAATGAACTAATTTACTAGGCAAGGTATAACTGTCGCAAGTACTCCGTACCTAGCCTAAGGACATAACTATCTATGACAGGTACTCCGAGAAAATCACCTACCTAGAAGGTACTAGTTCAGTCTATTTCTCAAGATAAATTGAACATACATATATATATATATACATATTATTTAGGCACATTTGATCTTATTCTGTAGTTGTTCTTTTTGTTCAGGAGCTCATTGTAACACGGGGCCCCTTTTTGGTTTCGGCAGCTTAACCGGACTAATAATACCAGCTATTAAGGATCACTTGGCAGGACTTGGTTAGATCCCGGTTTCTACCTGGTAGCGTCTCTATGGATTGCCTACTTTGTTATACTACATAGTTAGTAGTTAATTCACTATGGAATACTTTAACCACCTACTCGGTACATGTGGATAATATAGGAGTAAGGTTGCTTCTTCAGTAATCAACTTATATTATAGTAATATTCAATAATAAACCCTGAGACATCTAATCATTAGATGAAATCAGGAGGCCTAGATCTACTACATATAGTTAACTATCTAGTTACTCCCTAACTAGTGTGGTAGTGTGCCTCTACGACTACCTAGGTACTAAGCTATCATGTAGGACTAATCAGCTAGAGTACTACATAGTTACTAGTATAGTAAAGCTAAATATCTATAATATTTTCTAAACTGTAATATGGGTAGATACTAATTATCTAAATAAATAGCCACCTAGGTAGCTAACTGGATATCTTTCCAGAACTACTCACCTAAACTAGCAATATATATATATATATGTTATATCTTCATAACTATAGCTGATCCTTCAATAATGCTAACAGTACTTACTAGTTAGGTGTAGAGAATATTAAAGTCATCCCTATTAACTGCACAAAGAGGAGATTATGTAGTAGGTACTATATATCCTTTAATAACTAAAAGGCTACTACGGAGTATAATCTTACCCTGATTACTTAATAGGCAAGTAAGAGCCCCTAATGTTTAGATAAAGCACTCACAAACCAAATACCTCGAAGTTTACCATCTCATGTCTGTTGATATAAAGATACCACCTAGATTGAGCTCAAGGTCGAGTGTTCTCGACATCGTCGGTGATAGTCCGGGGTTAAGCTCGCGGTTAAGCTCGCCGTTAAGCCCGAACAAGAAGATATAAATTCGCGTATTTGATTGGAATGGAGTAGGCCTGGATAAAATGTCGAGACAGCTTCGACTGTGCCGTCAAGATGACTGCGACACCGAGTCAGAGAAATGCCCCTGATATCCGTCAGTTCGTGGCAACCCTCCACAGCACCCCATACCCTGCAATCGACCCGGCGCTCGTCAAGCTTCCTTCCCCCTATGTAGTCTGCATTATCGGGGGAGGAGGTGCAGCAGGAGGGGGTCTTGCTCGGGCATACGCTCGCGCTGGAGCGTCGGGGATCATTCTCGCAGCCAGGAACCGGCAACGACTGGAAGAGGCTGCGAAGGAAATCCGGAGCATTGCGCCCAACGCCAAGGTCGTCGTTGCAGGATGCGACATCGCCTCAGATACCAGCCTCGGGGAACTGGCCACCACAACGCGCACAGAATTCAATGGTCGGCTGGACGTGGTTGTCGCAAACGCAGGCTATTCTGGGCTGATCATCGCGGATGTCCTGCAGGAGACGGCCGAGGACTGCGAGACCGCATTCAACGTCAACACCATCGGCACCTTCAACGCGGCCCGCCACTTTCTCCCGTTGTTGCTTGCGACCAAGTCGGGAGCCAAAAGTTTCCTTGCCATCTGCTCCATGGCGGCGCCGATGGTGGCGGGGCCCATGGCGCACACCCATTACTGTGTAAGTAAGGCCGCCCAGGCCCGGATCATCGAGATGATATATGAGCAGTACGCGGGCCAGGGTCTTTTCTGTGCCAGTGTACACCCTGGAGGATTGAAGAGCGAATTTGCGAAAGCAATGCCAGAAGACATGCTTCACCGTGCGTTTGGCTCTCCCTCCCTCCCTCTTTCAAGAATTCCCCCCCCTTCCAATGTCTTAACTTATCATCAGTTCTCACCGAACATCCGGATCTTGTTGGCGCATTCTGCCTCTGGTTAACCAAACCTGAAGCCTGGAGACAGAAGAAGGCTTTGAACGGAAGGTTCCTCTCCTGCAAGTGGGATGTCAACGAGCTCGAGGGGCGGTTCGACGAGATTCTCGACAAGGATCTGCTGAGGCTCCGGTTTGCTGTGAAATAGTCAGTTCCTAGTACTAGCTGGAAACTGGGAGGGTATAGGTAAGTAGTAGTAGTTAACAGTGAAGATAATTAAGAGTTGCGGTGTAACGCTTAGTTGGTGGAAGGCTGAAACTTGAAAGATGCAAGCTTTTGGGTGACCCATAATGCAATCAATTATCCTATTTGGGTAAGGTTGCTGTACCTGTATTATTACCTATACTACCAGGTACCTAATAGTATGGAGTAAGGTAACAGGTAGGTAGTACCCAAGGTACCTTAGTCTCAGATAACTATGGCCTTATAACTAGTTATGTAGTACCTAGTATCTACCTAGTATCTACCTAGTACCTATAACCTATGAAAGGTACTGGATATATAACATACTATAATTTAGTCAGAAGTTACCTACTAATAATTTGTTAACTAGTTAGTAAGTTCTCTAGTTCTTGGTAACCAAGTGTTATGGAGATCATCTCGGGAATACTCCGTCTGTAGCATCTTGATTATTTGATAGATGATATTACCAGGTAGATATCCGAGTAATCATCATATGAAAGTATCTAGTATCTTGGTAAGACTGGATTTAGTACCAAATGCTCATATGCACACCATCAGCTGTAAATGCCTGCACAGGTTCCACTTCATTCCATGGAGTTGGAACACTTTGGAGACACGCGACTATCTTGGACCCTCTATTAGTACATGCAGTACAGATGGAATAACTACAACCTAGTGGTTACTACAAGGTATATGCAGACCTCCTGCAGACTACTAGGCTATATTGCAAGTTCCAGCCATTTGGACGCTGTACGGAGTATTACTCCGAGGTATGTATGTATGGTAGTAGTACGTGTGTAACTTACTGAAATACTGAAATACAGGTGAATTTCATCGATACAGAATAAATACATCTACTGCAAGACTGATCCTGATCCTGGTCAGACACGCGACCGGGAGACCTTTACTAGTAAATTCATTATATTATTGGGTACTCCGTAGTTGGCTATACCTGCTACTAGATAACTAGGTAGTAACTAATTAATAACGGCACTACAGTCAGAATACTATATACTGCAACAAAGTTGACCCTAGCGGACCACCTACCTGTAACAATCCTTGTTATCGTAAACCATATTCCCTTCTAAGATGCTGCAGAACCACAAGTCCAAATCCCGGCCAAAAATGACGCCTGCCGAACCTCGAAACAGGTAAGTAATCTTGGTGTGTACACCTAGGTAAGTATAAGGAATACACAGCTGACCCGATCCAGCGCAAGGCGAATCCTTCCAAGTCCATTCTTACTCCACTGCACCCACGGCCCAGCGGGCGTTCAGCTCTTCAAGCCCGCCGTTGAAGAGTCCACCGGCGTTGCCCGTCTTGCAGATTCCTGACCCTCTGCCGGGTCTGCCATGTGCAGCCATCCTGTTATCTGACTGGCAGTAGGACGCTCCCTCGGCCTTATCGTCCTGGCAGGATGATTGTTCAACGAGTGATGATCATGGATAGCCGCGCCCCCTCCTCTAGTGGTGCCGCAGAGGCTGCAAGAGGCACGATTTAGCCATGATTCCCCATCAGATAGTGCCAAAGGAAGGACAGGAAGAAACTCAATCTATGATACATTAGTGGTCACGAGGGGGGTTAATATGCTGGAATGTACTACATACTAGTTAGTTATATCATAAGTATCGAGTATATATATATACTAGGATCTGCAGTGTGCCGGCAGGATTTCCTCTTGGATAACTACACTGATATCAATAGCTATATAAAATGCTACACATTCTCTTCCGTGAGCTCAAGCTGTGCTATGGCTTCGTGCGCCGTGATCTGGGAACAGGCATGCTGCCTGTTCCTGGCTTCACCCTGGCATCATTACTCTATCGACAGGCCTCGACGGAGGAGATAACCGCAACAATCCCAAGTACGACTATACCTACCTACCTACCTATACTTATCCCTCACTTATGCCCCCTTCTAACACCTCCCCCCCAGAAGCCTTCCTGTACGGGTTCCTCTACCTGTACACCTTCGTGGTATCCAACCAGATCACCGGCGTCAGCGAAGACAAAATCAACAAGCCTGACCGACCGATTGCCTCAGGCGCCGAGTCCGTGACAGCAGCCAAAACGCGGTACTGGATCCTCACGGCGTTGTACCTGGCGTACGGGACGTATCTGGGCGCCCCCGAATGGACCCTGCTGTGGATTGCGACCACCATCGCACACAACCCGCTCGGCTTCTCCAACTTCGGCCCGACCAAGGATCTCTGCATGGGTCTCGGCTGCATTGCTCAGCTCAAGGCGGCGTGGATCATCGGCGGTGCGGCGCCGGAGATGGGCTGGCACTGGATCAAGGTCATTACACTGTACATGCTCTGGCCTATTCCGCTGCAGGACCTGCGTGATGTTCCGGGGGATAAAGCTGCGGGGAGACGGACAACCCCTATTCTCTTGGGAGACATGCCGGGTAAGTTCACGTCTTAGCAAGGAGTTTAGATGAAACAATGTTGACCTTTCAGCTCGCATTTATATCTCTGCAGGAATCATCGTCTCGCAGTTCATTCTGATCAAATACCGTATCCTCGAATACCGCTACGACTCCTCCACCATCGCCCTCTCCGTCCTGCTCGTCCTGATGACCATCGGTTGTGTCGTGCGGCTTTTCGCCTTCCGCTCCTTGACCAGCGACCGCTTCTCCTACTGGCTTTACACCGTCATCTACGTCTTTCAGCCGTTGTCGGCGTGTATTACCCTGCGTTGAGTGGAAGAACACTGGTATATACTTTGGTAGTGTCTACTGGATAAAAGTAAATGATTTCTGAGAGTAGATGAGGGTGGTGAGCTTGGGTAGTATATACTTTGTTATCATATTAAACAAATGGTTAGCTGTCAAATCAAAACTGTTTATCTCTGTTCATGACTAGGTGCTTCCTCGAGTAACCCCACGTGCAAGACATCTGTCTCTAGGGGTAACTGCAACGGGACCATCTGTCTCGTCTGCCGGAAATGCGTGCTCGCGTAGCGGAGGTACGCCGCAAACGTCCCCGGTTCGTTGTCCTTGTCGCTATTTTTCGGGTCGTCCCATAGATCAGCTAGGGCCTCTAGCTCGCCCGGAGGTCCGTGGGAGAGCTTCATGAAAGACGTGTTGGCCACCATGTCGTTGACGATCTCCTCGGCCCGCTTGTAAACTTCATCGCGGACGAGGGGGGGAACGGACCCGTCGCTGTCTTCCCGCTTGACGCTCAGGAGCTGGAACTGCTCGCCACCCTTCCACCCGGTGCATTTCTGGAAGTAGTACATCTCCTGTAGCGCGGGGAACAGATACATCTTCTCCTGATAGTATTTGGGCCCATTGAATCCATCGCTGGGATCAACCAGCTTGCGCAGCCGCTCAAAGCACAGGATCTGAGCGATGTAATCGGTCACCCGGCCCATGGCCGCCTCGCGGTCTGGGTTCTTGATCTTGTCCACCGGCGGGTGCAGCAAGGGCAGGTGCGCCACCAGCGGGTGCTTGTGGAATCCGTCGCTTTGCGTGGCTCCGCCTGCCCAAAGCGCCCGGTAGATCTCATGCCATCGTTTGATAAACCCGTTCCCTCGTCTGGAGGCCACAAACGAGTTCATCATGACGGTCACGCCCGGCCGAACTTCGAGGTTGAACCCGCAAATCTCATACGGGGTCTCTGGATCAGAAATCACATCCCAGCAGACGTCATCCAGGTGTCGGAACAGGGTCGATCCCACGTCCATCCACACACCGCCGTATAGATACAGCAATGGCAGGCGGATCAAGTCCGCCATGTGAGGCCCCACGCTTGGACCGCTCATGATATTCTTGTTGAAGGCATCGGGAAAAAAGGATGCGTCTACAAACCGAGAAATATTCAGCGGTGAGTCTGGCACTCGATCAAGTACCCGGACGGTCCATTCGGGTCCCAACAGACGCACCCAGCCGATGACATTTCTCTGGGTCCAGGGGACCATATTGTCAAACCCTGAATGCCAGAATGCCCACACATTCTTCTCAGCGGATGAAAGAGGCCGATCAGACTTCAATTCGGCGATGATCTCGGCATCTGAACGGTGGTCCAGCTGGGCCTCGGGGATGGCAAGTAAGCCTTTAGGAGATGGCGAGTCCTTCATATTGAGCATTCAATAGCACAGAGTATGTATCCTGTATGGGCAACAAGATCAAGTATACCTAGGTACCTTTCATAATTCCTCGATCACACCAGTTATTCTACTTTTGCAAGGATAAGTACCAGGTCTTCCGTATACCCTGTCTCCCGCTTTCACGGAGTACTCCGTAGTTAGAATACAACTAGTATCAGTTAGTGGCCCACTCAACGGGGGTCCTGCAGGATCGTACGAGAGTGAAATATCCCTGTATACCCACTTCATCCATGAGAACAATGCCCTTGTATCCCAGTCGCCCACACGTGGTGCTCCTGTTAGATTTGAATCGACGATGAAAACGGCCCCCACATTAGTATAAATGGGGTGCGCCGTGCAGCTGTAGTCAGACATTAGTTTCGAGTAATTGATGGAGATGGCAACTGGTCACGCCGAGGTAAGCGGAAAAGAATTCGTTCGAAAGATGCCTCCTTGGATCATGGTGTCTCTTCAGCCGTGGTTGGCGTAGTTGAGGGAGAAAGCAGGACTGGAAGAGGTCGGTTGTTGGGCTGGTTTAGGGGAAGAAGTCGCTAGTCACTGCAGTCGCTCCTACTCGCCACGTGATATGGCTGGCTAGAAACTTGAAAGTGCCGAAACGGTTCGATATCTGCCCTGCAGAGCCAACTGACAAGCATCTGCACGCCGTTTTTCTGTAATTTTCAATCCCTACTATCTTAGTGGATACACTAACGATCGAGACTCGAGGTGCTATCTCGGTCAGCAGGCCCGCTTCGTCCTTGATAACCCGGCCGTCAAGCTCGGTGAGTGTCAAGAATTCCTGTATCAAAGCCATGCCGTCTGACATCTTATTTCGGCTGCAAGGTGCAGTGTGCAATGTCTTGTGGCTTGCAGCAGCTCTGCTGCCACTGTCCATTGCCAGTTTGGTTTTCTATCGTCTGTACTTGAGCCCTCTGGCGAATGTTCCTGGGCCTAAGATTGCTGGTACGATATCACCCACGGTTATACTTGACACCATGCTGAAGGTAACGGTCTAGCGGCAACGTCTCTCTACCATTTCTACCATGATGTGATTCGTGACGGACAATATGTCTGGGTTGTGCGTGATATGCACAAGCAGTACGGTTAGTAACTACCCAGTAACTAGGAGTTACTACTTAGCCAAAGCTGACACGGGCTCAACAGGACCGGTGGTGCGTATTAGGCCGGATGAGATCCATGTCAATGATCCCAATGCTATCGATGCTGTCCTTGGCACGATAGGCAAGCGGCGGAACAAGTACAAGGTCACGCTCAATGGGTATATGGCATATGGATCTGTTCTGGGCACCGAAAGCCATGATCTCCATCGTCACCGTCGCGCAGCACTCAACCCTTTCTTCAGCAAACAGTCTGTGCGCAAGCTCGAGGGGACTCTGCACAATGTAGTGACCAAAGTGGTGCAGCGACTGAGAGAACGTGCCGCGAAGCAGGGCCCTGAAGAAGGAATCGTGAATCTCAACGTTCTTTTCGCCTCGATGACCAGTGACATTGTCACCAAGTATGCACTTGGCGAAAGCTGGGGCTATCTGGACATGAAGGACTTGAACGAGCAGGCGTACCGTGTGATCTCCGCCAGTTGCAGTGGATTCCATCTCACCACGTTTGCACCCTCCGTGACCAGTATGATAAGGCGGTTGCCACGCAGTGTGATGATGCGCTTGATTGACATCTCTTTCTTCGAGAAGATGGTGAAGGTGTGGTCCCCCCCCCCCCTCCCAATCAAACCCAAGCGAGTCTTGTCCATGTGATTGATTGAATAGAATGTCTCTACTCGCCTTGAATTTATCCGGCAATCCATCAAGGAACAAAAGTCCAACCCTTCTGATGCGGTCTCCAACAACATCTTCTACAAAATGATCACATCCGAGCAGCTTCCCGAAGCCGAGAAGACGACGAAGCGTCTGATCGACGAGGCCCGGATCGTCATTGCCGCGGGGACCGATACAACCGCTCAAGCCCTTAAAGGCATCACCTTCGAGATACTGCAGAACCCACAGATCCTTGCAAAACTCAAGCGGGAGCTTGAACAGGCCATCCCGCTGTCCGACAACGACGATGAGATCATCACGGACTTGCCTCGAGTATCAGATCTGGAAGAATTGCCATACCTGGTAAGTCTGAAGCTTCTAACAGTCACCCAAAAATCCATTAATTAACCAAGTGCAGTCTGCCATCATCGAAGAAGGACTCCGCCTGTATTCCGGCTTCTCGTACCGGCAGGAGCGCGTCTCCCCGGACGAAGACACCGTGATAAAGACAACCTTCCGCGGACAAGAAAAGACATACATTATCCCGAGGGGTGTAGGAATCTCCCCCCTTGCCTTTCTGATCCAAGACGCTGAACATAATAATAGACATCGATGGCTATGACGGCCCCAATTCTACACCGTCACGAAGACCTCTACGGACCGAACCCAGACACCTTCGATCCAGACCGGTACCTGAAAAACAAGCACCTGAGCAAATACATGATTACCTTTTCGCGGGGCCCGCGACAGTGCGTGGGCGTGAGTTTTACCCTTGATTACTCACGTTATTCTTTTTTGTTTTTTTTTTTTGTTTTTATCTAACAAGGTAGATCAACCTCGCCTATGCGGAAATGTACCTTGCCCTCTCGACCATCTTCCGCCGCTTCGACCTCTACGACGGGACGGACACGCAGACAGTCCCGACGATGGAGCTGTACCAGACCACTCGCGACGATGTGGTGATGGTGCGGGACCGGGTGGCGCCGTTTGTCAAGACGGGGAGTTTGGGGGTGCGGGTGAAATTGAGGCTTCCAGCATCCTAAATAGATATAGGGTATGATTTATGTATCTGATCTATCTATATGCAGATGGAACCTCCAGAACGTAGGATCCTGTAACAGGTTTTTCATAGCCCCCTTGGCCAGATGAAGCTGGACATCAACCCCATGGTCCGTCCAGTGTGAAGCAGTAGATGAGGAGAGACAAGCGGCAGTAACCTTCGGAGCACCCTCCATGACATGCAACATGCCATCCACAGACGGCATAACCCCCTTGACGTAGCGGGGCGTACCGGATCCAAAGTCCGCCTCGTACAGCCTCGTGCGCACCCACGAGGTGACCACAAGGTGTCGTCGACCCGGGAACGACGGCCACATCCGCTGCGGGCATTGCTCGTGCAGTTTCATGTGCAGGTGCGCCGCCAGATTGTCAGACGTGAAAAGCGCCACGGTCTTCCGGATGCGCGTCGCCAAATGCGCGAGGGTATCGGTTTCTTCGCTGCAAACCTGTTGCGAGGTAGCAGAGATCGCCGCCGCCACGGTCGGGGACCCCACGAACCGGTCTGGAAGCGGCGGGTGTGTGCGCTTCCGTATGCCCAAGGTGTAGTTTAGGTAAACCGTGGCGTTATCATCGGTGACATTGGTTTCACTAACTTCGATCTGGCGACGGGCACGATTGACACAAGACCAGACATGGGCGACTAGTGCATCATGGTAGGAGAATTTCAACGTTGTATCTGAGACTTCCTTTCCTGCTGCCGTGCTGCTGGTTGCCTCTTGCCAGAGACGCTGCAGGTCTCCCTGGCTGAAATGGATCACGTACCTGGCGACAGGTGCTTTGAGATCCCATTCCTCCCAGGGAACACGCTGGCCAGGTGGATCAGCAGGCAAGGACCGGAACTCCTCTGGAATCTCGGTCCACCGAGCTGGGAAGGGGCAGCCCTCGTGTGAGATCCAGGTGTCATAGCGAAGACAGGGCAAGGCAAGGGCGCGCGCGACCAACTGCGGCTCGGGATCTGGATGGTTGGGATCCCCCGCTGCGCACCGGTCCAGCAATTCCGGATCGAAGATTGGTGCTTCAATGTTAGAGTTGTAAGACTGTCGCTGTTGTTGTTGTTGCTGCTGCTGAGTGTTAGCGGCCCAGTCAAGGACAAACCCGGCCAGCGACGTCGCGTCAGCCAGCGGGTGGGAGATTTTCAGAGCGACGGCCATCCCGCCACAAGTGAAGCTCGTCACCTGCACAGCCACGCTAGGTAGGGCCGGATCGTTCAGATTAGACACAGAGAGCGTGAGTTGAGGCATCAGCAGTGCCAGCGGGAAGGCCGACACATCCCAGGCCGGTGCCCGCTGGTGGACGGGTGGTACCAGGTCGACGAGCGGACAGTCTGCTCGGGCGACGAGAAAGACAACCCCGGGATCAGAGCCATGGATATCGTCTATACCAGCCCCGCCGAACGTGAGCATCAGGCGTCCTGGCCGCCCTGGCTGTCGGTACAGACGCCCGCACCACTGCGGATAGGCATCCAGCGTGCGTGCCAGCGCAGCCTGCAGCTGATCTGGCGTGGGTGGGGGACTCCTGCTGCTGCTGCTGCTGCTGTCCGGTCCATCATAGAAGAGGACGGTCTCTGCCGTTCCTGAGCTGATATGGGTGGCATCCACGATCGAGAGGAGGACACTCTGTCTGTCGTTTGGAGGAGAGGTGGGCTGCACACATGCCTGTGCTACCACGTGGGTTTGCATGGTCCGATAGAGTGTATAGTAGGAACTTATACTAGACTCAGGATGTTGCTAATCTTACTAGAAGGTACTGAATGCATTTAGAATATCAGAGACTACTTCTACTAGATAGAATCAGCCTAAGCTTACGAGTACCTCGTAGTATCTACTAGTTGTCCTAGTGGATGGACACTGAAGATGCCGTTTCTCACTGAGGTAGGCCTGTAGCCGTATTCAATACAATACCATACACAGTAAGCAATATTACATGTCTTGTCTGTAACTTACCGTATTACAATAATACCACTTGTTTCATAGATGGTGGGTCTTTTATATATACTAGGAAATCGCTGCTTGCCTACAGCTGAGCTTTCTGAATTGTAGGCATAACTAGCTCTTCCTACTGCACCTGTTGTTCCTCAGTAAGGTCGTAGCCATAGTCGCCGGAGCAGACGAGTTGGGAGAACTTGCGCGTCGGGACCCTGTTGATGAACATCTCGTCGAGCTGCGCGTACGAGCGACCAGTGTAATCCCGGGGCAAAGAAGTAGATGACAAGACAGCGAGGTGATTCCAAAGCTGCCGAACATGTAGCCTCACTCCAGCCCCATGGCGTCCTGGATATAGGTGAAGGTCGAGAGGCCCAGATGAGGATGCCCACCCGTGTTGGAGAAGATGCCGATCGAGGCGGTCTTTGCGCGCAGGCGGGCCGACGCTGACTCAGCGACATACACCCACCCACCCCTGACCCGACGGCGCCCGGCCCACAGACACCGTCGAGCCACAGACACCGATGATAACGAAGGCGATGAGGAATCTTGCCTGCCACGGGTGACTCGCGCGGGATCGGGAGGAGGTTGACGACATTGGACACGGCAAACACCTTCCAGTTGGGCGCGGTGGCCTCGATCACGGCCCCGACCATCGTCAAAGCAATGGTCAGGAAGAGGACAAACCGCCGGCCGAACAGATCGGATAGCCATGACTGGAGAAGGAGGGGCAGGGAAGCCTGAAAGCTGGGCAATGGTTCATCTGGAGTGTCAGCCATTTCACATTCAAAGCAACCCCCCCCGAATATTCTCGATAGAGGGGGGTATTATTTTCTTTTATCTTCTTACATCACCCAACGGTATCACTCAACAGCATACTCTTCATCAGTGGCATCCTAAGTACCCATGGCCTTATAGGCATCGACACCCATCAGGTTGGAGCCCATGTTCTGCTCGATCCCGACATGTTTGTTTGGAATGGTTCTGGGAGGGGGAGAGAGACGTCTATTCACTTCCTTGTTGTGTGCGAAGAAAAACAGAGGCTTTATCTTGTGGATAGCTACATGGACTTTCTGTGCAAGGTAGAGTGGCTTGCTATACGTATGGGGAGGTCTACATACGTACCTAGCATAGTTACAATAGACTTGTAGGGTTGGTCGGCCTGATTGGTACGGTTGATTCTACCCAGTGATCAACTAACTAGTGACAATCCACTCTGGAATACTTGGACGCGATGCCTGTGAAGACCTATAGAGTATAGACAAGCAAAAAACAGCGGATAGATCTTCAATCTCGGCCTTCAGATCTTTATCCGCTACAAGCCCACGACCATTTTCATTATTGTTCTGCCATGCTCTATGGAGATACCTTATGAATTGCCCGTGAAGACCCACGTGGGAATCTCCGCAGAATAGCCCAGCGAGTAAGTCCGCCGTTCGTCCGTCTTCTACGCAGAAGCGATGCCGGAACGATCTGGAAGCAATATCAGAATGATGCCAATTACTGGTTACAGTGTCTATAACCGACATAAGCGAGGTTCATCGGCTAGGTTGAGTCTCATTCATTTGATCTGCTCGGCCTGAACAACACGGAGGTTTTTGGCTCCATCTCTGCCATTGCCCCGGCTATTATGCTTAGTATTGAGGATGAGCATTTGGAACGTGTAGCTGACACTTTTTTCGGCTCGCAAGAGTACTACGTCGAACAGGCGCCCTGGACCGTCGCTGAGAAGAACGGCGACAAGATGAGAAGAAGAGCAAGGAGAGAGGAGGACCCGGCCGTCTTACGTCTTACGTCTTACGTCTTACGTCTTTGCAAACGCGCTTATACTAATTAGTTAGGCACCTGACATCTATCATGTGATGAAAACAGTAGATCACTGATCAGGACGTTGTAGGGTTTAGGGCTTAGTAGTCCCCTAGACTCTCCATCAGTAGATAGCAACTACCTGTTAGATACTACCTAGGTACCTACTTTTAACCAGGAACTTCCAGAGCCACTGCATAGTAAGAATTGGCTCAGGCCAAGCTTTTCATTCTTTCAATCCTTGCAGATCCTTGGTGCTGGAGTCAGACAGGACCCACTGCATAGGGACAATCTTCCTACATGTCTTGGCAAGAGAGGCTCTCTAGGCTGATTCCTATCTTGATATCTCTCTCTGCAAGATCGTGCATCTGTGGCAGGGACGCAATGTACCAACATGCCTTGAGAACCGTCTAGACCAGTAACAGGAAAGAAGACGGGTGGGAAAGATCCGAGACATACTACTTAGTACTAATAAACTACTAGGTACTATCTAAGAGTGAAACTTTGACCAGTAGTTCAGTTCTCCTTAAAGGGGGACCTCCTCAGTCTGTTTCCTCCCCCCCTGAGGTCATCGACACTCGCTACATACCTCATTAAGGAAGGCAGAAGCAAAGAACGACCTAATCTTCCATGCCCTTTCTCTTCCCTTTTCTTCTTCTCCCTTGATTTGTTTTGCTTCTGTTCCTCATATTGCCCCTATCTCTTATGCCTAGATACAGCTTAAAGACCACCGCGACGGCAAAAGATCAACATACAGCTCAGGTATGTAGTGGTCATTCCTGTGTGAACCCCTGTCTGACACCTCTGGTTAATAGTACTCCAAATAGTACTCATAAGACAGCGGCAGTAAGCAATAAATTGTTTTATGTAGCCTAGCATGATACAAAAGCTACAACCGAGAATGGAAATGAGGCGATGGAAGCCTTGAATTAACTACCTAGGCAGTTGATCTGGGTCGTTTTCACCCAGTTTACTACCTACTATTGTAGTACAAGGGTCCTCGGAGTAACCTGCCTGTTGTGAGCTCGGAGACCGAGCGCGCGAAGAGACTCGGGGACTCGGAACTCGGACTCAACCCGATACCACGTGATGTGATTACTAACGGGCGGTTAGTAAGTGGCTCTCGTGACGAATGCCGCTCAACCGACCCAGAGTTCCCCAGGCCGCTCTGGAGCATTCCTCAGAAAGACCTCATAACGAGACATCACGTGGCAATAAGACACCAGAAAAACCTTCTCTGCTTTTGTTTAAGCTCCAAGAAGCGAGCGCCTGAATTCCAAATGGGGTTCATGGTCCGATGCAATGGAAGAAAGCCATGCTGAACTGTAATTCTACGGATATCTCCGTACGCGAGGAAAGCAAAGCCTGCCTGCGCCACATTTCCGATTCCGCCATATTATTCTATTCATAGCCCTAACAGAAGAAAAATAGAAATGACTATACTTATTTTTCTTTAGTAGTGATACCATACGTTTGCATTATTGACTTGGTAGTACTTATCTAGTACATCGGAGATAACCTAGGTATTATTCCTACATACTACCTAGTCAGGTACTTTTAATAGCAATTCTAGTAGGATTGTCAAGTAAATAGTATTTGGCAATACAAACAAACCATTGCTACGACCTCATGTTTATTGAATATAGAATTAGATAGCAATGAATGAATGAACTTCTTGTTAAAAAGGCCAGACTACTGACTATGAGTGAAGACGCAGAATCAGTTCGAAGGTGGCGACTCGCCTGAACAATGAAGACCGAGTGCCAGAGAGAGAAGCAACTCGACAATAGACAGGAGTTCAACCAGAAAATCAAAGAATAGAATACTTTCCCTTTGCTCCCTTGATTATTCATAATCAACTCTTCCCTATTTACCCAGCAAAGTCGGTGATTGTGGAAGTAATAAGAATTACTCAGTGGCGGACGCCTGATATCTGCCTGGCATCTCCGCTTTCGCTTTGACCCGATTCAATCCTTTGCCCCCTCGTCGACGAACACAACCATCGATCTCCCGCGTGGAATTCCACCCCCTCGACCATTTCATCGCCCTCCTTGTTCCAAGCGACCCTTTGATCCGTCCTTCGCTAATCCCCTCCTTATCCCCTTCACCCGCTTCTGCGCGCTCTCTTTCGTCGTTCCTCCTTCCTCCCCCCCCCTAATAGCCAGCCAGCCCATCAATCAGGCTCTGACGGACGAAGTCTTGGCTCCAGCGAACACCTCCTCCCCTTCCCCTGTTTTTTCTGTCCCAGACACGTCGGCTTCCATCTCAGTGTCCATCGATCTACCTTCTCTCACATCCGTTCTTATAAGTCGGACCTTTTTCTTCATGCGCTAGGACGAACTGGTAGCCGCCGTCATTGCGTTGGTTGTGTTGTCCGTGTCTCAGCCTTGCGATCAGGGTACTCTTACCAACTCGCTCCCAATCCTCCTTCCCCCGACCACCACCACACCTTTTCTCTCTTGTCCATCAATCAAGCACATACCCATTTCATCGAAGAGTTATTGCGGATACGGACTGGGTGCAGGCCGCTCGCCATCATGAGGGAAGTCAACTTCAGTATCCCCAATGTGAACAAAGCCTCGGTCAACATCACCACCACGCTCTACGACCGCCGGGCTCTGGACTGCACGTCGACCCTGCCCTTGATCAACTCGCTCAACCATCTCGCCTACCTGACCACCTCCTCGGCCCGGATCCGAGATATCCTCACCGTCGATGGCGGCATCGAACGATTAGTATGCATCCTCAAGGAAGGGAGGAGCAAGGATCTGATGGAGATGTGGAAATGGAGCCTGGCCTTCCAGTGCGTGGTCAACATCGGCGTCAGAGGCTCCGAGAGCGTGAGGACCCGAGTCGTTGAGGCCGATATGGTGCCTGTCATCGCCACCATCCTGGACAACTACATCCAAGTGGTTGACAAGGTGCGATCGCGCGCCGACCTGGACTCTCACAGACATTCATCAAGGCATGCCCCCAAATCCGTTGGCTCCTCCACCCGCGATGCTGCCGCTGGCCGACCGTCGTTCCTGGAGCGATCATCGACTTCTTCCACTGCCACCTCAACCACCTCCACCTCCACCTCCACCTCCACCGATCAGAGACCCTCCCGTCGTCAGGCTCCTCCGCCGAGCATCGAGATCCCCCAACCTTTCTTCCAGGATAACAATCCCACAACCGAAACTAATGCTATGGACGTTGCATCCTCGCCGCGAATGCCCATGACTTCCCCTCCGGAGCGGAGCACTTTTTCCCAAGATCTCCATGACGCACGCTACCAACCGCCGAATCCTAATAATACCAATAATCCCCACCCCCATCACCATCACCATCATCATCACCATCGTTTGAGGGCCATCCAACCTTTGGCCACAGCCATCCCATCCATGGATGCGGCCGACGGGTTTGGTTTACGCCCCGTAAGGGACGCTGAACGCCTGCCCAGCATGCTTCCTGGCTTGCAGACAGGTCTCGCCTCCCAACCAGAGTCTCCGATCACCCCGGGTGGTCCGATGCAGCCACGGAGCGTCCCGCAACAACAACAACAACAGCAGCAGCAGCAGCAACAACAACAACAACAACAACTCCAGCGAAGACAGCGACCCACCCTTCGCCAGCAACAATCCGCCTCGGGTGAATCTGATGATGGTAACGGGGAAGATTCTGCCATGGGTGATGAAAATACCTCAGGAGAGGTCAACGAGCCCATTGTGGGTATCCAGAATCGGATGGAGATTGATGGAGTTGGTGATCGGCAAGCAATGCTTGACGAAGTATCCAACACTCATGGTCTCACGATGAACGACCCTTCCGAAGGGCCGGATGCAGAAACCTTCAACATCACCCATCGGTCCGCCGTCGACGGCAGCATCATCACAAACAACGACACTCAGAACAACCCGGCGTTAGGCCTATCCCCTACCCAGGCCGCCAACACCACGAATTCCCCGCCGCCCTTGGTCCCCAGCCCGTACGCGCTCTACCTCCGCGACCGATCGGCGACGGCCTTGTCCGCCATGCCACGAGACGAGGATGTGCTCATGTCCCTTCAACTCTTGGCTTACGTGTCCAAGTATTGCAATCTGCGGTCATATTTCCAGCACTCTCACCTGGTTCCCAAACTCAAGATTGATCGTGAGATCAAGATGCTGGACGAGGCTGCTGGTTCCGTTTCGCCGGTCGAACCGGTGAAGGATGACGACGAGTACCTGCTGCCCGACGATGTCAATATCTTCCCCCTGGTGGAGAAGTTCACGGTTCGCCACTATTCCAAGGATATGCAGTACTGGGCCTGCGTTGTGATGCGCAACCTTTGCCGCAAGGACGAGTCCCGGGGAGGCATCCGTCAGTGCGCATACTACAAGTGCGGCAAGTGGGAGGAGTTCCAGCGACAGTTTGCAAAATGCCGTCGGTGTCGCCGCACAAAATACTGCAGCAAGGATTGTCAGAAAGCTGCATGGGTGTACCACCGCCATTGGTGCCACACCACCCCTTGAAAGAATTTCCGACGAGAGCGAATATCTTATTTTTTTTGTCCTAATCTACAGGAGTCTGCCTTTATTCTTCCTGATCACCTAATGCATAAACCCCATGGAACCTGCATAGCGTCATCATGTCTGGCCGCATTATCATCGTCTGATTTCTGCATTTTCCATTGCCTCACACCATCCATCAACCCTTGCAGCATCCGTCAAAATTGCTGTTTCTCCCTCCCACGTTCATGTTCTTTACGTTGACTGATTATCCACATGGCATCTCTTGACACAGGCGGTCTTTCCATTCCGAATCCAAGATACCTCTTGTACGCCACCTCGATCTATCTCGCTTTTCCGCAGTCTCCCTTTTTTTTTATGTCATTTTTCCTTTGCCTTGTTGCTGCACGTTTTCCCCGTTGTTGTATTAGCCGCCGACTACGATTTATTTGATCTTACCACCCAAGTATCACTTGCCTACACTGCCATTATTGTCAGGCAGTCATGAATAAACTCATCTTCGGAATTATCTTCATTTCGTTTCTTATTTATCTGTTTTCTTTTTGAATCCTATCTCATTATGGAATTGCCCGCTCGATTCTTGTCTCTTGGCACCTCACGAGTTTCCTTTGTCCCTTTTCCTTTTGCGTCTCTCTATTTTTTATTTTTTTTGAATGTGTATGTCTTGCTTGCTTCGTTTTGCATAATTCCAGTCCCCCGAAGGCATTTCATTATCATTTTTTCTTTTGGCAACTGCATAGCATTGCATTACACAATTTTGCTACCTAACTATTGAAAGATATCTTACTTCTGGAATTCATTATGTCTGGAACATTGCATATTTGGCTGTCGTAATGTACGGAGTACCTTTGGGACCTAAAGTAGCAAGTAGATTACCTAGCTAAGTGACATAGATACAATCTATGTCTTGAAACTATATGTCGCCGCCAGGCGTGCCTCGAGATGTTCCTGCGCGGTCAAGGCCCTACTCCCCGGCTCCAAACTGCCTGCCCCACCGCCAAAGCCAACCTGGGTACTGTGGGCGTTCTGCTGCTGCTCGCGGTAAGCCGTGACCACACTGCTGGGAACAGGGACAAGCTCTGTGGCGTCGACGGGGTGGCAGAAGAAAGCGATGCTGTAGCGGTCCTGTGGGTTCGGGCTGCGCTGTTCGGCGAGCGGGAATACCACGCGGTGAACGGTTGAGCGGAGAAGCCCATCGGTCCAGTAGCTGAGCAGATCGCCGATGTTGACCAGGATGGGAGGGAAGGGAAATGTGGTTTCCGTTGACGATGCGGGAGAAGAAGAAGTAGAAGAAGAAAAGGCTTCGTTCGGTTGCACGGGGACTGGTGCCCATGTGCCCTCCGGCGTCAGAATTTCCAGCCCGGGCTGACCGGGCCGTTGGAAGAGCAGGGTGATGCTCCCGTAGTCGGAGTGAGCGCCGGCTCGGACGTCGATCTCATGCTTGTAGGAGGATGTGGCGGGGGAAAAGATCGACGGGTAGTACAGGTAGCGGAGGATGCAGCCTGTGGGACCATTGGAGGCGTCGTGCCGGGAGGTGAAGAAATCCTCCTGGATCTATGGGTTTTGAGAGTTCAGTTTTCATCCCTGCCAGGCAACTTTGAAATTAGAGACTCACATCGAGCCCAAGTGCCATCAGCTTCAAGATACGGCTGCAAGTCTTATTGCAAAGCGCCGCGAAATGAGCAATTTCTGCTTCATGCGGAGTAAGGGCAGGCGGCAATGGCTGCTGCGCTTTTCCGTCTTTGAATTCGCCAAAGTTCATGGCTCTAGCAGATGGTTTTAGTTCCGTAGCCTACAGCTGTACTGATAGAATGGAACGTGTCACAAACTCCTTGAAATCACCTGTCTGCAGCATCTTGTAAGCCAGCTGTCTTTCATATAGCTATAGTATGGGAGATTTATCTGTACATACCCGCTGATGCTCTGGATCAAGCGTCTCCGTATGCATTCCTGACCAGCCTCGGTTCTAGACCAGAAGTCATTAATTGTTCCTCTCCTGATTAAGAACATATACGAACATTGGGCGTAATCCGACATCCTTCCTTTTCCTCATAAGGAGATGCAAAGAATTCCTTGGACTGTTACACTGTCAGAGTTGCCTGTCCTGTTTCAACGATATCATCTTCGGATGCCGCCCATCACAATCGACGGAGACAGCTTCCTGTGACTTCGACGCCATAGACTTCACTGTACTAACCAACTTGAAAGCCTTCTCCACATCCTCAACCGCAAAATCCGTGCCTTTGCTGTTGACATAGAGGAAACCGTACTTGGCCGCTGCATCGATCATCTTCTTCCCCACTGTGGGGTCATCAGGGTTTGAGATATCGATGACTGGAAGCTCAATCGGTGGTCCAATAGGGGCGGGATCTGCCATGGTTCCTATTGCGGAGGCGTACTTGGATCTGAGATGGTATAAAATGTGAGCGTCGACTGCCAGGTAGGAATAACGATAATACAAGTGTGTGGGAAGTGAGTGTCTGGGCACCTTTTCCACAACCGGAGTCTTTTATCGCCGGCGGCGGAATGAGCTTATCATCTCAATTCGGCGGGGCCCGACACTGGATAGGAATGTGAAGATCCACCACTGATAATAATAATTGTCATGACAGATGGTAATTGTCGGGTGTCCGATTCGGTACGACTCGATGGTAGCCGGGGCATGAGGGAGAGTGAAAAGGTATATGAGAGTTGATTCAGCCGGCTTAAGCAAGCTGTACGACTTGTATGGTGAATCGATCTGTATATCACTCCCTGGAGGACCTATCAACGAATATATTAGTAGCTAGACATCAAAAATGGCCATAAAGTAGGCAAGATGCCGTTACCAAAGCGTGAGGATCGAACAATTTGCTGCGTAGGCAGTGTCGTGTGGTTCTTTTCCGTCGAGATCAAACTTGAGTTCGATAGAAGAATTGAAGCAAGATATTGAAAACCAAGAGCTTATGGGATACAGAGAGCTCTTGCGGACGAGACTCGTAACCAGAGTAGAAGAACAGTTTTGACGTTGGTGAAATAGGAAAGGTGTAAAGCTCACTGTCGAAGAAGCAGGAGTAGAGATAAACAAGCAATGGTTAGTAGTAAAGAAAGCATTGCCTTTAAAATATTCCTGGTTCTTTCTTGTCTTTATCTACCACTTCCAGCCTGGTAACTCTGGAAGAGTGTTGGTGAGCATTATTATAAAGATGGAGATTTTGATATATATGAGTTCATACTCATCCAGCCTAAATATTTATGCCTGAGGCACTAAATACGCAAGGTCGCCTGTTCCGCAAGTCTAGATCAGCCCCCGCGGTGAACTCAACAATTGTTCCGGTAAGACTCGCTCTTTCAAACATCCACCCTCGGCCACAACAGGTTCTCTGGCCTGGAATTCGACCATTATATACCCACATTGGGGTGGATTATTCCGCATCTCGTCCTTTTCTTCTTTCGGTGGGCGCCCCATGCGCCGAAGCAGCAACCGCGTCGCTTGCTATCCGTGATCCAGCTCTAGCTAGCTTCCAACATGCCGAGTGAGGGCTTCCCCACGTGTCAGGGCTCTTCAGCAGCAGTATGTGACAACTAACAGAATCGTGATGCACTGGAACAGTCCGTCCACTAGATGAATGGGCTGCTAGCCGCACCCAGTCGCTTCCCCTCTCCGCTCTCAAAGGATCCGTCGTCGGAATCGATGCGTCGCACTACATCTACCAGCACCTGCACCACCATTCCACCCGGGAACCTCTTCTGATCGCACTGGGCGGCTTTCCTTTCGCGTTGAAAAACAATATCGAGAAGGAATTGCAGTCGTTGAAGTCCGCGGGGGTGGCCTGTGTATTTGTCTTCAATGGCCTCGACTTTGGGAAGAGAGACCAAAAGCCCCACGTGCAGCCCGAGCTTGTTCGCGCATTTGGGCAGGCGTGGGATCTCTACGATCAGCAGCAGGCGGACCAAGTGGTAGACGCCTTCAGCGGGGCCGGTGAGGAATCCAGGGATCTTGATGATGTGGGCAATACAAGCTGATTAGGATTGTTGTCATAGGTACCCCCCGCCCGGAGAGTCTCTATCGGTTTTTGCAGCGAATCCTGCATCAGAATGATGTTGACTATATCGTGGCTCCGTACAGTGCTGCAGCCCAGGTAAAAGAAAACACTAATTCGTGGACGTTCGTGCAATCGGTAGTTACTAATCGTATGGGTTAGCTCTCCTACCTTACCAAGGGACCCAGTCCGGTGGTAGACGCCGTCTTTGGTTCTTCCGAAATCCTACTGTTTGATATCGAAAAGCTGATTACTCGCCTGGAAATCGAGCAATCGCAATTCTTCTGGATCACAAAGCAGACTTGCCAGGAAGAACTGGGCAGATTGTCGAATGACCAGTTTTTCGACCTGGCCTTGCTTCTGGGCTCGTCTTTTCTGCGCACCTTCCCTCCTTTCGAGAACCCTTCTTATCCCGGAAAGCCAGTCAATATTCGCGATGCATTGAATATGTTCAATACCGCTGGCAGGAGCGCCCGTACCCTCTGTGGCCAATATGAAGACGACCGTCGCGTCCAAGAGCTTCAATACCTCGACCGCTACAAGCGCGCATATATGGCTGTGAAACATCATGTCATTCTTGAAACCGATGGAAAAGTTGCCCCAATGGACTCAGAACACACCTCGTCAGACATGCATGAGCTTATCGCGCAGCGACTCCCCGAAGAGCTCTACTTCTACATCTCCAGGGGTATCTTAGGACCGAATATCCCGAATTATCTCACCTCGGGCGAAGTCTTGATATCGCTGCCCTTGGGAGCAGAAGACACAGAAATCTACCGTCATGTAGTCGGGGAGGTCCTTACCCCAATTCGGACTCAGTCGATCTGTCTGCTTTCGAACTCACTGCACAGATTCTACCAGGTGAAGGTGATTAATGTCCATACGTGGTACGGCGAGGCCTCGGATAGGTCCATCAACCTCAAGTCTCTGCCATCAGTCAAAGAAACCATCCAATCCTGGAAGATTTCGGGTGATCAACTTCCAGAGGGTGTAAAGAAGCTACAGGTCTGTCCCATACATTTTACGAGTGTCTGCATCCTACCACTAATACCAACCAGCTTCCCCGTGGCTCGTTCAAATTCGCCGTAAAGAGCTTGAAGGATTCTGAATTTGGCGCCAAATCATTCGCTAAAAAAGACGCTGCTGTAAGGAATCTAAACATTGCCTTGCAATAAGACAAACCGGCTGACCTCATCGCAGTCTTTATCACTCCAAGAGGACATTCTCTCTAATGTCATGTGGCGATTCTTACAACTTCGGGGATACATCGACGAAAAACATCAACTGACTTCGTGGGGTCTTTGTCTCGAGAAGGCTCTCGCTACTCTAGACCCCGGTGATGAACTTGAAGAGGCTACATTCATTGCAATTGAATTGCTCCGCTTTGACCTTCTGAACGCGAAGCATTGGTTCTCACATCTTTCCGGAGGTCCAATGAGAGGATCTGGTACGTTAGAATGCCTCCCTTGAACATCTATATGAGCTATCATTGAAGCTGATCTTGAAGATACTGAAGACGAAGACAAAGTCTTCAACATGCTAGTTTCACGTGTTGCCTGCATCGGTAAACTGCGTCACAAGAGCATTGGATACTCTGGCCCCCTGAGCAGGCAACTGCTCTGTTACCGCTCTCTGGTGTCGGAAGTGCGCTCTGCTTTGAGAGACCTGATTGAGGTTGTCTTGGCAGGGATGCTCCTGAGCGGTGATGTCGATCGGGACCGCAAGGACTGGGCTGAATTAAGTGTGAAGTATGGCGTGACCTAGTCTAAGCATTGTAGACTTCTGGCTGACTCAAGGCTTCTTTCGCTTCCAGGCTTCCCTTCATTGATGACAACGACTGCGGTCTTGGAATCGCCGTCCGTACCTATCTTGATGATCTGCCTGCGCAGGGTGAGTTGACCTTGCCCGAGGCAAGGGCCGAGGTGAAATCGAAGGGCAAAGACTGGTTCCAGCACAGTGACAGCTTCACCGGCAATCTCGATAAAGCATTCAAGCTGTGGGATGCGGTATGTAATTCAATTTTTTGATCGAGAAAAGATCGTCGCCTGCTCACTCTATCTACACAGGTCTACAAAGCTACCCAGAACGCGGGCAAGGAGTTCAAGGAGGCCAAGCAGTGGGAAGGTGTCAACAACTGGCTAGCTAACAGACGGTAATCGAATCGTCCCGAGCTGGCAGATAGATATCTAGGCCCAGGGGCTGTCTCGGAGACCCTATCAGCAGTACTGCCTTATACAAGGTTAACCTCATGGCGAATGCAGATGCCATAGATGACTTCATAGCTCGGCACCCTACACCTCATGTATACCGTCTGGAGTGGAAAGGGCCGAATTGAATCTATACAGCCGTCCTGCCCGAAACAGCGTCCACAAGAGAAATCTACCATCTCTTTTTGAGAAAAAAATAAACAAAACAAATAAAAATACGAGAGTACTATGTAGTCTCCCTACTCTACAGATGAGAGGGTAAGCGGCGAGCCAGACCGCCACAAGTGTACGGAGTAGTTTGCCTGTGGAGAGATACCAAGTGTCCTCTTGGGCAATCGGATCTGCTGATAAATTCGCGGTTCGGTCCGAGCGAATCGCGCTCCGTTGGCCTGGACGACGACGGAGCCACCTTCATAACCTCGTTTCTCCAGGAGCAACTCTGGCCACCACTTGGTCTGCTACTGTTTTGTGATCGATCGGATACGTGAGACACCGGACCAAAACCCCAAGTCCTTCCCCGACGCCACCTTTTCCGCACCCTCGTTCCTCCTCCCCGCACACCGCAAGGAAGCTAACATCATGGCTCGTTTGAGCTCCCTCCTTGTGAGCGGCCTGGCGCTGTTCGCAGGCATCGTCAGCGCCGAATCTGCCGTTCTCGATCTGATCCCGCAGAACTTTGACAAGGTTGTCCTGCAGTCTGGGAAGCCTGCTCTCGTGGAGTTCTTCGCCCCCTGGTGCGGCCACTGCAAGAACCTGGCCCCCGTGTACGAGCAGCTAGGCCAGGTATTCGCCTTCGCCGAGGATAAAGTCAGCATTGCAAAGGTCGACGCCGACAACCACAGAGACCTCGGCAAGCGGTTCGGCGTCCAGGGGTTCCCGACGCTGAAATGGTTCGACGGCAAGAGCGAAACCCCCGAGGAGTACAGTGGCGGGCGGGATCTGGAGAGCTTGTCTGCCTTTATCACGGAGAAGACTGGTATCCGCCCCCGTGGGCCCAAGAAGGAGCCCAGCAGCGTTGAGATGCTCGATGAAGCCTCCTTCAAGACGACGGTGGGAGGCGACAAGCACGTTCTGGTTGCCTTCACTGCTCCTTGGTGTGGACGTGAGTACTTAAACTTCTAGCCATACATCACATCACATCTATTCAATGCTTACAGTGTTGCTAATTGCCTCTTTGTGTAGACTGCAAGAATCTGGCCCCGACCTATGAGAAGCTCGCCAACGACTTCGCCCTCGAGTCCGACGTTGTCATCGCCAAGGTCGATGCGGAAGCTGAGAACTCCAAGGCGCTGGCTCGGGAGCAGGGTGTGACTGGATACCCGACCATCAAGTTCTTCCCCAAGGGATCGTCCGAGGCCGAGGTTTACCAGGGTGGCCGCTCCGAGGAGCTCTTCGTCGATTACATTAACCTCAAGGCCGGCACCAACCGTGCGGTCGGAGGTGGCTTGAACAGCAAGGCGGCTACCATCCCCACCGTCGATGCCGCTGTCGCCGAGCTCCTTTCCGGTCAGGATCTTGCTAAGCTCGTTGATGGTGTCAAGGCTGCCGTCGAGGGGCTGGAGGACAAGTACTCCCACTACTACGTCAAGGTGGCCGAAAAGCTCAGCCAGAACGAGGAGTACGTCAGCAAGGAGCTCGCTCGTCTCGAGCGTATCCTGGCCAAGGGCGGCTCTGCTCCGGAGAAGGTCGACGACATGATCTCCCGAAGCAACATTCTCCGCCAGTTTGCGGCTGGGAGCCAGGCGGCCGGCGAGGAATCCAAGGATGAACTGTAAAAGAAGTATGATGCCGTATCGTCTTCATTTAAGTCTTTGTGGGAAATGAAAATGCATGTACATGATAGAGATTTGTATGGTTTGGCTGTCTTCGGGTCGAACGTCTTGGGAGCTATCGATTCGTTAAGGTCTCATTTCGAATGCTGGTTTTGTATCATACAGGACTTGGGGCATAATTTGCAATGACTTCTTGTTCATGAAATAGGCAAGTTATAATGATAGAGACTAGTCCGGTTGAATGGAGGCAAATGGTTGGACACTGTCTGAGAAACGCAGGATTTGCACATGATGGAGTTCACTTCATTATAGGGTATCTTCATAGTAACTATAATCCACCAGCAGTTTCATGAAAGCTTTGTCTGCTAGCTACATGCTAATACCGTACACTGTACAGCAGCAGTAGTCAGCTTATCTGACATATAATTGATGCGATCCCAATGAGACCGCTTTTCAGCCCCTGGAGCCACGGGACTAAATCAGCCTGAACTAGCTATCGTCGCATCTCCAGCCACGGCAAACGAAGCTTCCAGTTCGTCAAGGCGTCGTGCCATATCGTCCACTATGAAGAACACATCAGCTTCTGCAACTCAGGTCGGAAACTGTATGTTCGTGACTCACGTTTCCCGTAAATTTCCCTCGAGACATGGTCGAATTTGTGTTGGAGCTGATCCAACAGTTCGTCAACAGCAGCAGCAAGTTGCTCTTGAGGTTCGGAGTTCTAGAGGGACGGAGAATTAGAGACTGTGTTAGGCATAGTTGGGTAGCCTCGAGGAGATGCGAACCTCCTGTGCCTGAACTAGTTCGCCTGATAATTCCTCGGTAGACTTGGCTTTTTCCGTCATTATGTATCTGGTGGGGAATATAAATGCAAAATAACGAAACCGAACGGAAAAAAGATAGCTTTAACGCTTGGATCTGCTCCAATTGTAATACAGATATCTATTAGATGCCAGAAAGTGTAGGTTCGTCAACAACATCATGTAACTATGGATCAGGTCCGATAAGGATGCTGCCTTGTCCGCATCAATAGTTTCTCCGCGTCCCGATGCGTTTTATCTTATCGTGGTCAAGTTACATCTCCACTAGACCAGTTTAGGATTAGTTCTATACCAAAAAAAATTCCGGTACTTGCTGCTTGTCCGCGGGCTGGTTTCACATCATAGCCAACTTGCGCCAGCAGGTAACTCTTTTTAATACCCCTTTGACCCTGATAATTCCAGACATTTCGAAGGAATTATTCCAAGGTCCACAATGGTCAAGCGGAGTAAATTACTTCTCGCTCTCGACGCCCACAAGGGCCGAGACTACGATGCCGAGAAGCAAAAAAAGATGGTCAAGTCTGCGAGAAAGAGAAAGACCGACAAGCAGCCCGTTATCGAAGACAAGGAAGAGAAGGAATTAGAAAAGACCGATGAGGTATGTTCTGGAAGGCTGCCGGTGGATCTCTGCTTGCAATTGCTGACAGGCGATATTTTCCAGGTCGAAGAAGAAGACTCGGAAGAGAATGACGAGAAGGAAGTAGAGGAGGAACAAGAAGTTGAGGAGGAAGAAAAGGAAGAAGAGGAAGAGGAAGAGGAGGAAGAGGAGGAAGAGGAGGAAGAGGAGGAAGAAGATATTCCTCTATCTGACCTCTCTGATGATGAACGAGAGGATGTCGTTCCCCACCAACGCCTTACCATCAACAACTCTGCTGCAATCACCGCATCCATCAAACGCATTTCCTTCATTACATCTCAGACCCCATTCTCAGAGCACAATTCGCTTGTGTCTCAGGAGCCAATTGACGTGACCGACCCCAACGATGACTTGAACCGTGAACTCGCATTCTACAAGGTCTGCCAGGCTGCTACCTTGGCTGCTCGCGGAATTCTGAAGAAGGAAGGCATCCCTTTCACCCGCCCTGGAGACTATTTCGCCGAGATGGTCAAGACAGATGAGCACATGGGCAAGATCAAGAAGAAGCTGTACGATGAGGCCGCCTCCAAGAAGGCCGCCGCCGAGGCCCGCAGGCAGCGTGACCTGAAGAAGTTTGGAAAACAAGTCCAGGTTGCCAAGCTGCAGCAAAGACAGAAGGAGAAGCGTGAAACCCTTGAGAAGATCAATGCCCTGAAGAAGAGTAAGTACAGCCTTTCCTACCATTCGATCCTTACGTGCGCTTTGAGTGGATTTTTTTAGCTGACAATCTACCTTTTTGCCTGATTCAGAGCGTAAGGCCGATTCTTCCGCACCTACCGATGATGCCGGAGATCTTTTCGACGTCGCCATTGATGACGACGGCGACAAAGGAGAAAGCCGCAAGCGCAGCCGGTCGGGTGGCGACAGTGCTCCCTCGAGCAAACGCCAGAAAAAGGACCAGAAGTTCGGGTTCGGGGGTAAGAAGCGATTCTCCAAGAGCGGCGATGCTGTCTCCAGCGGAGATATGCGGAGTTACTCGGTCAAGAAAATGAAGGCTGGCGGGAAGGGCGGCGCGAAAAGGCCAGGGAAAAGCAAGAGGGCGGCTGCTAAGGGGCGGGCTTGAGTGATCGTGTCCTGGTAGCTGTTATATTCCGTGATCTTTTCTTCCAATAATCAAAAGCAGAGGCTGTTCAGGATTTGCAAGAGGTTTTTATCGATTCTTTGTGGAACTACTCGGATCGAAGTCGAGGGTGGTGTTTGTTCGAATAGATACATATCGGTCCATGTATACAAATTCCATTAGAGTGCTCACCATCTTTTGTTTGTAGCTATAACTTCTTGATCCTGGATAATATCGAAGTTGATTGGATTCGACCACTATTCAACCCTTCTGGTTGGAATCTAGAAGATTATCATCTACTAGGTTATTGACATGATAACAGGCAATTCCATAATTATCTATTGGCGTGTAATCAATCCCTCATGACAGAAAGATAGTTCTTCATCGACGCGTCTATCGCTCCGATTATACCATGTCAAGCATGTGCTATGGGCGGTAATCCTTCAAGACAAGAGTAGATTTAACTCAGCACGACTCTATAAAAACAGATGCTACTGTATTAGTCTCATCCTATTACCAAAGAAAGGAGATACTCTTTGAAAAAATATGTACCAGAAAGACAAGTGCTGGGTCACGCATGTGATGGGGAACACCAAGTATCCGATCGTTAGTATCGTAGTCATAATCAAGGCCTGATATTCCTAGACCCGGTTTTGGTTTGCTCGTAGACTCCTGCAATAGGCAGTCACCCTTCGGTGTGCTGGGCGGTCATATTACTCAAGCCTGTTGATGTAGCGGAATCCCGAATGAGACTGATCAAGTTGCCCACTGGAAGACCAACATTTAGTCTCTGTTCGGCAAGTACGAGGTCTAGTTTTGTCTGGGTATCGTCTGCGTGCGCCAGTGCGTGGTCCTGGATCAAATCCTTGCCCCGTTTGGAGCCACTCTTTAGAACAACTTTCCCGCAGCCTTGAACCTGGCAGATCCAGGTATCTGGGGGGTACCCTTCAAGGTCAATAGTGTCCATTTCATCTGAAGTCTCGTGTTCCGTAGGAGGGGTAGCAACGTTTGTTATTTGGAGAATTTCATGCAATGGTGTCTTTTGTGGTGAAGGGATGCCAGAATTCGAGAGTATCGAGCGAGTTCGTCTCTTTGCACGAGTGGATAACGGATCCCGGACGAATTCATGACCACGAACTTTACTCGGTGTATCAAGTTCATTGACATCTTCTTCCTGACTCTCATCCGATGGATCTCCTTCGTTGGCTGTAATGGAGCTTCTGGTTCGTTTTCCAATCTGTTTGGCAGAAATAGCACTCTTCGGTCGCAGCACGGACTTGCGGACACGACGTTTTCGTGCCCTTGGATGGACTTCATGCTCGCTCTCCTCACTAGACGAATCTTCACTATCAGCAATTCGTGGACGTAGTGGGGTGAGCGCTATATGCTGTATGTGATTTTTGGTTTGTTTTGACACGGCCTTCAGTTCACGGTAGATGACTTTGCGGGACCAGTCAAAGTTCGACGTTTTTGCATGATCCATCATCTCGACAAGAAAGCCCGCTCTTGCTGCAATGAGGTCATGTGCGTGTTCCACAGAATCGATATCATAGCCGCTAAGTAGATTTGAAGCCACAAGCTCAAGGTTTAGTTGACGCTTGGCCAAATGGCCTGCTTCCTTCAAGTCCATAATAACTTGGTAGATGGCCTCAGCTTGTGTTCTGAAGATCGAGGCTTCATCCGAGGAAAAGGTTGGAGCATCTGTCATTTCATCATGTGCGTTGTGAATTCCATTGGCTTCATTGTCTTCTGAACCGTTGTCGTCGTCCTCGTCCTCTTGGTCTTCAGACTTGGGGTTGAGCATGTCTTGCGCTCGATCGTACTCTTCCTGTTGAACTATTAAAACATGTAGTACCGAAGGGTAATTTGGCTGCATACCGGGAAGTTTTCACAGAGGTGTTTGAACAAGTCGGTCTTGGTCCATTCGACGCCCTCTTCTCCCTTGAGCATCCGCGAGAGCAAGAATGCACAGTGTTTATGAATAACCTCCAGCGAGTCATCGGCATCCTCACATATCCCATGCGTGTGGATGACATACTGCGTGAAAAAAACCGATAAATTAGCCAACGTTTCGATTCCTCGAAATGGAGGGTATGTCTCCGATTTAACGAACCTCTTCGCAAAGGTATTCAACACTCGGGTTCAGGGTTTTCTGTTTGCGTCGCTTGCTCTGAAGTCTGTCGGCTAGGAAATACAGCAGATCGATGGCCTCTACCATTTCATTGAACATGGGTCGATAGCCCCTCGCTGGCGTGATGGAGAACCAGCCAGCACGGCCAGCAACCCAGATACCGACCTCTCCATCTGCATGTTGTCCGTAAGCGTAATGGGTAACATTGTCAATGACTATTCGTTTCGATATGTAGTCCTCGTCGATCACTATGCCAATCACAGCCAGGGGAAGAGCGTCAGCATCAGCGCCTCGGTACAAATGCCGAAGTGATGTACGAGACAACGTATTACGCACCTAGCTTCTCTTGAGCTTCTTCCACCTCCTCCAGACAACCAGTCACTTGCACAGGGTTGTCTGGAGAGGCGTTGATGAGATTCGCATAGCGCCACTTGCCTGGAATCAGGACTTTGACCTCCGCAAGGCTGAATTCTTCCCAGTCGTTCTCATCGACGAGGGACGGGTCTCTCGCGGCCAAGACACTTTCTTCTCGCGACGTCATGTCTCCGGTGGGAGCATCGTGTCTGGGCCGACACAGAGTAGTGGGGTGTCAGGGGTGTTCTGTAGATGAAGGAAAGGGTGATGAGAGCAGGAAGAGGAATGATGGGGATCGCCAGCGGAATTCCAATGCGTCCGTCTGGTGAGAATGATCTGCTTCCTTTGAGGCCGGGAGACTGGTATTTACCAGATCTTACGCTCCGCCAATACCAAATTTACCGAGGGATCACTGATGTCCAGAACTTTTTCTGATCTCCACCGCGTTGGATTCGATTGAACCGAACGCGTTTGATGAGGCGAGGCTGAACGTGGAACTGGAAATAATTGGCATCATCGAATTCGGGGCATAATCCATTACGGGTCCTTGTTTGGTGCTTAAGATCTCAGCCCTCTTTTCCATCACTCTAATGGGACCACCTACACTGCGCTCTGGATTCCGGCTATTTCGCACCGCAATGTCGGGAGAAAAGATTTACGAGGGCGTTTTTGGTGAGTATATTTTTGTCCATCATGCTTCAATGCAGCTGTTCTGCCGAAATTGAAATGGTAGCAAGCTAACATGGCACTGTCACCAGCCGTCCACAAGCCTACTGGTATCTCCTCGGCCGACGTGCTTCGCGATCTACAGAAACACTTCAATCCCTCGGCGCTCTTCAAGCCATGGATGGACTCGGAACGCGAGCGACGCAACCGAGAGAGCAACTTTCAGCGCAGACGTCGGCGCTCGCAACGGTTGGACGTCAAGATCGGACATGGAGGGACACTCGACCCCATGGCTACAGGCGTGCTGGTAGCTGGTGTCGGAAAGGGAACCAAATACCTGCAGAATTTCCTCGGATGTACGAAAACCTACGAGACGGTGATCCTCTTCGGAGCCGAGACAGACACCTACGACCGGATGGGGAAGATCGTTCGACGGGGCCCCTACGAGCACGTCACGCGAGAAGCTGTCGAGAAGGCGCTGGAACAGTTCCGCGGCAAGATCATGCAGCACCCTCCGATATTTTCTGCTCTGAAAGTCCAGGGAAAGAAGCTCTACGAGTATGCGCGAGAAGGCAAGGAGCCACCCATTGAGATCAAGGCGCGACCGGTCGAAGTCACGAACCTGGAGATCGTTGAGTGGTACGAGCCCGGCACACACGAGTACAAGTGGCCAGAGGAGGAGATGGTCGGAGAGGAAAGAGCTGTTGCTGAGAGGCTCCTGGCCAAGGACGATGCCCTGCCCGCTGTTCCGTCTGTCGACGACGTCGATCTCGAAAAGGGCGAGCAAGGCGCACCTTTGAAAAGGAAGCCCTCTGCCGCAGGTGAAGAAGTCGCTCCGACGACAGAGTCAGCTTCCGATCCTTCTACCACTGCCGACCCGGCTCCGTCTGCGAAAAAACAAAAGGTGTCAGCCGAGGAGGAGTCTGTCGAGGTGGAAAAGCAGTCCGTACAGATGGACGAAACCAAATCGGCCGAACCCGGCGCCGACTCGACTACGGCCAACAGACCCCCTCCCCCCGCAGTCAAGTTGACTATGACGGTCTCGTCGGGATTCTACGTCCGTTCTCTCGCGCACGATCTAGGCAAGGCCCTAGGCACCTGCGGCATCATGAGCTCGCTGATCCGTTCCCGGCAAGCGACCTTTGAGCTCCACCCCGATAAAGTCCTCGAATATGCGGACCTTGAGGCTGGCGAGGACGTCTGGGGTCCCAAGGTTAAGGGATTCCTTGACGAGTGGGAGAAGAAGAGAGCTGCGGAGGAGGATGCCAACGATCAGGCATAGCTAGCCACCAAGAAATAGGATTTACTGCCAAGGTAGTCTACATTGTATCAATATAAGTACATAGCTCTGCAGTTATAACTAAGATATCAGGAAATTTGCACAGAGAGCCGTGAATAAAGGGATTTCTCCTAAAACCATGTAGATCTACCACAGACAGATCTACACTAGCCAGCCAGTTACTCTACTATAGTTGGGATTAGGACCTATAGCCCAAAATATATGCAAGTGACATCTATCTTATCACAGGTTCATTATAGAATAGACAAAGGTCTAGAGGGTCGAAGGGAGAAAAGAAAGAAAATATTATATAAAGATAGATGGCTAGATGATAAATAGTAGGTAAGACAAAAGAGAATATGTTTTGAAGGGTGGGGTATACACGCTATAAACACGAAGAAAACAACAGAAAGGATCTGTCATGATATGAAGGGAGAGAAGAGTCAAAAAGAGAAAGTAAGTACAGATGAGAAGGGTAGGTGTCGCGGCAGCTACTGCAAGCAGCAGCATAGAAAGATGTCTGGAGAAAATGAAATAGATTTAAAGAATGGAAAGGAGGACAAGGTTTTAGGCTGCTTATTGTTGGCAGGTTTTATGAGCATGTTGAAGCGCTGGAATGGCCAGTCAGTCCGGTCCGGTCTGTTGGAGGGAAGGAAAAAAAAGTTTCACTTACTTTCAAGTACGGATGCTTGGCCCTGTCGGGATTCGCAGGCACATTGAAGCGTGCTTCCATCCAGGAAGTCTAAGAGGATACTGTTTGGAAGTTCTTGCATGTCCTCATCTGGCAGGCAGGGGGTCCGGAATTCAGACAAGTGATACCGCTTAATGAGACTCCGGGCACTGGAATCCACATTGCTGGAGGTTAGAACCAGGTAGCCCTGATCGTCGATGCGCATGAACCGGCGCTTCCACAGAAGAGTGTCCGGGAACTGGACATTGACTTCTCCAATCTCGACAGCCTTGACAACCTCCGGGGGTGCAGTTGATACGGGCTCCTCTTTCGGGAGAGGCTCTTCTTCGTCCTCTTTGACTGCAGGGCTGGGATTCCGGAGAGCAGTCTTCCGTGAATTGGAAGTAAGTGACGACATCCGTCGGAGAAGTCGAGAAGTACGCGATTCTTTCTTTTCCTCCGTAGGAGTAGCGGGCAGATCGGTTATGGGATTGGATGATCGTGTATCATCCCCCTTGGAGAGCGCTGATAACGATAATCTGCTGTTAGAGCGAGATAATACGGGAGGCAATGCGCCATGAGCCGAGCTTGTCGAAGACACGGACATGCTTCGCTTTTCTGATATGGCAGGCACAGGCTCATTTTCGGTCTCTGCTCCTGGAATGGATGGAAAGGCGTCTGTATTCTCACTTTCAACCGCCTGGTCGATTGGCTGAAGACTTTGCTCCTCGGACGGCCCAGGAGTATCAGTTGGGATTTCCAAGGGTTTTCCGATCAAAGCAGGCTGCGGCTCAGGATTGATCTGAGTAGTGGTTGGGGGAGCGTTGGTGGGTCCCGACGTGCTCACAGAGCTGTGGCGCTTAATAGTCGAAAACCGCGCGGAGACATTAGCTGGGACAGATGGTGCAGCCAGGGACACGTGTCTAGAAAGCGATGGTGGCTCTGGAAATCCAGCGGCGAGGGACATGGATGCACGTTTGCGCAGACTCTCGAACGAAGGGGAATTGGAAGCCGAGGAAATATTAGGGATTGAGCTTGTTGGCGGATCTCGGCTGCTGGAGAGCTTCTCGAGGGCTTGTATCCGCTTCGAGATGCCGGAAGACACGGTGATCTTTTTCGGCTTAAGCACCGGCGGGCCGTTACTGTCCACGAAGGAGCTTGATGCAGATCTGCCGACAAACATGGCGGCGTGTAGATTAGAAGTCTGGCGCCCCGCGGTGATCGGATTGGAGACCGCTCGGGTGTTATGCCAGGTGTCGGCCGACGTGTGATCGTTGTCGCCTTGAGGGAAATGGGGCGACAACGGGGTCTTGCCGACGGAGATCGGCTTGGCCTCCTCGAGCGTAGCACTCTTCAACTCTTCCATAAACGAGTCGTCCGAAGAAAGATTATCGTCGTCGGAATAGTCCTGCGGTGGCACCTGGATGGGCTCAAGGTAAGGCTTCCGCTGCTGTTTCTGCGGTTTATCTTGCCCAACCGGGCCTTCTGAGACGTCAGGAGCTGCCGTTGACTCTTTTGGCTGCTCCTCTTCTACCCCCAAACCATCCACCACCGGCGACAAAGATGTAGAAGCGGCAGATTCTTCTGATTGGAGTTTATCCCCCGAAGTCTCTGGAAGGGGAATAGTCTCGGAGTGGATGGTTAGAGTTGTTACTTCCTCATGCCCAACGGGGTCCGGGATGACCTGTGCGGGTTGGGAAGAGGTTTCATCCTCCATAGCCTGTTGAGAATTGCCAAGTGGGACTTCAGCCCCGACGCTAGGCGGGTCCGTGCAGGGATTAGTTTGACTATCTTGCCATGGCGATTCCTCTATCGCTGGCATTTCGATCTGTGCCTCGTCGACTTGGGGGGGGTGATCATCGCCGTCTAATAGCGTGACAGGTTCAATAGGAGTGGTGTCGGCCGTAGAATCAATGGTCTCTTCGCAAGATTGGTCTTGATTCAGGTCATGAACCATCATGTCAACAGCAGAATCAGGCTTCGAGAGGTTTGGCGAGCTTGGGTGGGCTTCTTTCAGAGCTTCAATGCTCTCAGAAATCTCAGCGGTCTCTGGAAGTATAGCAGCCTGGGATTCGATAGCTGGCTGCTCAAAGTCATCCGCTGTGGCGTCCGATGCCTTGCCCTCCTGACGATCTGTATTTTCCAGACGAGGTAAATCTCGTTCATCGTTTTGATCTAGTGCGAGCTCTTGGGTTTGTTGAGAGTCCAGAGGAAGAATTGCGCTTTCACTGTCACCGCCGCTTCTTTTCGATGCGTCATTCTGATGATCCTCTTGGGAACCTTGAACATATTCAGTAGTATTTTCCTTTTCTTCACTTTGTGTCAAGGCCGATTTTGGCCTCTCTTCAAAGTCCAGGAAAGGATCCTGAACTTGTGAAGCATTTTGTTTCTCGCGATCCACTAGCACGGGGAGCTTCTCCTCGGCAATCTGTTTCTTCCTCATCTCCTCAGCTCTTTTTTCCATCTGTTTCTTGCGAAGTTGAAGAGCCTTCATCAGCCTTTCTTTTTCCGGGGTCATTCCTGATGATGACAGAGCGCTCATGGACTTGGCACCGGGAGACAGCTGCGGTCTAGAGATCGGGAGTGTCGGAGGCGGCACGAGTAACGGCAATACTGGGGGCACTCGTTTAGTCGGTAGTTTAGGGCTTGGCTGGGATGGGGGACGCGCGCCATCGGTATTTGACTTCCGGGAGGAAGGACGGACGCCGGCAGGTAGAGATGCAACTGGGCGGAAATCATTGCTGCGAGTCATGGTACCTGCCGTACGTGGGCGGCCATTAACATCCAAGGAAGGACGAGGCGCCCGCTTGACCTTCATCGAAGAGTATGTAGCGACGACTTCCAGGTCCCTTAACGATGGGCGGGCGGACTGGGATGACTTTCGCGGCTCATATGAAGAATGCGAGGAGAGATCTTCCAGGAAATGCTTCGGCGGAGACGAAATTTCAGTGACCTGCTCCACCACTGCGTCTGGCAGTTTGTCGTCTGTCATGACTCTCTCCAGTTCCCTCACACTCCATTTATCTATATCATTGTTGTCTTCTGGGAGGCTTGGTGCTGCTCTCGCGGGGTTCCGCGGCGGCACGACGGTAGACTGTGATAGTTGGCTAAATGATCTTTGGCGTACAGCGGGGCGAGTCGACGGTGGTTGCGACTCCGATTGCGTCTCTTCCTTCCCAGTGGTGCCTTCCTCCGCATCCTCTGTGATTTCCATCAACCTGCGACGGCGTAGGGAACTTGACGAGGAGGTGATGGAGCCCGACGCCGCATGGAGCAAGCACGCAGACGAGAGGGCGCTTTCGGTCAGCTCTGACGGCTGTGCGAGCGTGAAGACACTGTCGTGCGGCGAAAATTTGTCGAGCACGGATTGGAATTGAACGGTTGTCCGGGCTGTAAGGGCGAGCGAGCCAGTTAGCAACCAAAAAAAGGACAGAATAGAACACAGTTAACAGGTGGGATCTGTGTTACCCTGTATCAACCTCGACAGCCCTTCCGGCATGTACCTCAGCACCACCTTCCTGCGACGATACTGAAGAAAGCCATAGAGGGGGGAGGTCTCTTCGTAGCCCTCGATGGTAACCCTGATCTCGGGCACCCCGCCAGTCCCCCGACCGAGGAGATCGATCTCGTCTCGCGATATATAGTTGAGGAGGAACCTGTGGAAGTCGTCAACCGAGCGTGTCAACCCCCTGGCTGCGACCAGTTCACGGTTCATCTGTAGCAATAGAAAAAAACTTACCATCCTCCCGCCTCGGCGAGCGCAGTCTGGTAGGCTTCGATGACCGCGGGATTATCTAGCCCATTGAGAGACATGGTGGGTGCGGCATTGGGGACAAATGCCTACTCGAGTGGTGAGAAACCACAGAACAAAGGAAATCCCAAGATTGGGGAATGAAACTAAGCAAGCAAGCAAGAAGAATAATGGAAATAAACGAATGCAAAACTGTTCGACAGCGTAGGTGATGAACTGCCTACTCCTAGAGGCTCATTCGTTACACCGGCGCCGAGCGAGAGGGGGGGGCCTCCACGGAGGAGCGAGAGTGGCCTGCACAAGAGGGCGTTTTGGACGACTGTAGGTTCTGGAAAAAGGTCAGAACCATGTCCCTTGCGGAACGACGAACCCAAAGCCTCGGACGCTATTCCGGGCGTCGAGCCTGACAGCAGCAATGACAATTCTCCTCAGGCCGCGAGCCCGGACTGGTGGACAGGAGTTCAGGGGCGCAGGTTGAGATCCACCTTGGACACTGGACAATGGTTCGATTGTCGAACGGCGGAACCAGACGGGCTGGCGTGTCTAGCGAACCTTGATGATTCTAGCCATGAGGTAGTTAGGAGGTAGTTATCTGAGTCTTGCGGTAAGTGAGTAACTACCTAATTGTCAAGTCTCAACAAAGGTAATTATCCAGTCTTCGGTCACGATGAGCGAATACTCGATGCCTCATTTGCAGATTGCGAAGATAACCAGTCTATGACGATCACCACTCAATTAGATAGTAGTTAATCTGCATCGTTGAAAATTATTTCTTCTCGATTGCTAACTTCTCATAGGTACAAAGTAACTAGTGCAGAGTAAAGTACAAGTAGAATATCTCGAACTCCATATAAAATGCGGTGAGGGCTTTTGTAGAACTGTTGTGTTCGCATCACGCCAGGCAGCCCTTGCAGAGTCCAGACATCCATGGAAGAACATTCCTCACGTCCAGCATACCAACAGTTGAATCTTATCTTGGACTCCATGCAAAATCCTGCAGAATGAAGCAGACATCTCCTCAACTGCTGCCAAAATTCTACCATGCTGAGTTCGCCGCCTGGAGAGCTCCGCCCCGCCTGGCCTCGGCGACCCCCGATGCGGGGGATGGCGATAGCTAGCAAAATAAGATGATAGAGGGCATCCTCTCCTCTCGAGACTCACTTAGTTTTATACAATTTGTTGCTTCTGACCAACGCTGCAGATACCATGTCTTCACTCCCCGTCCCGTCGTCGCTCTCGTCGCTGTCTCAAGACGAGCAGTGGCGGGTTCTCGATACCCTCTTCGAGCCCTCACCGGAACTGCACACCCTGATGGCGCCTGTTCTCGCAAACCAGACGTTCTCGTCATACGCGTCATTGATTGACGCCGTACGAGGACGCATGTCTGCACTGTCGGCTCCCAACTCCCCGGTAGACAGGGCCGTTTTGCACGGGATCCTGGGATCCCATCCCCGTCTGGGACGGGCCCCGGCGTCTACCAATGAGCATATGAGCGAGTTGAGCAAGAACGAGCAGGCGAGGCTGAACGAAGGGGCAGAAGACCAAGCGGAGAGATTGCGGCAGCTGAATTCCGAATACGAGGATAAATTCCCGGGGCTACGATTCGTGTACGTTATTCCTCCAGTGACTGAACTAGCTCGTCTGTATATACATGTTTATCTGAACGCCTGTCCAGGACGTTTGTCAACGGCCGGAGCCGAGACGTGATCATGACGGAGATGCGACAGCGGATTGACCGAGGCGATACCGAACATGAAGTCGAGGAGACGATCGAGGTGAACATCGCTCTGTATCCGTGCTCTCCGTTGTATAGGATTTGTCCTCGATGACTGATTGAGATGTTGCTTTTGCAGGCCATGTGCGATATCGCCAACGACCGTGCAAGGAAACTCCAGCAGTCATGAAACGAAAACACATGATCTTGGCTACGCGGCGCAACTAAGAGGATCTGAATCTTACTACTCCGTACGGAGTACAGTGGCTAACCCACATGCCGCGTCCCCCGGGCAGCGATTCTGATTCGCATAAGGCCATGACAGCTCCGCTACTAGATAGACTTCATTTAGTCTGGAATCACATCCTGGCTTCCTCTCGGGTCTTGGCAGGGTCTGGACGGCTCCTCGGACTTACGGCCGTCGGCTGTAAAGACAGGTGAGCCATATCGAACCAATCGAGATGATCATCAGTCGTGCATTCGTGTGTTCTATCGCTGTAGCTTAAGAAGAGCACCCGTGCTGTGGAGGAAATCCCCTGGTAGACTCTTCTATTTTGTACTGTAAGCAAATCGCTGCGGCTGAGCGGCCGGATAAAAAAACCCCTTGATGTCATCCATCTCAAGGTGAACCATCCGAACGATACCGTGACATCCGGGCGACTTCAAACGGGTGGATTATTTCCTTTTCTTTTTTTCAATTCCCCCCCTTTTCATCCTTCTTCCTCTTTTTCTTTTTTCGGACTCATCGCTTGACGCAGATCACCACAAAGCCACCCACATGCGCGGTCTTGCGGCCCGGCCTGCAGAATGGTGGAGGGTCTGAAGGCCAAGGGAATTGACAACGCTGGTGCCCCTCCCGCAGTGGTTTCGCGGTCCTCAACGTCCCCCGCACTGCCAGTCCGCCTCGAAGGGCACCATGTAGCCAGCCAGACGGGCAGTCCGGCCAGCAGCAGGCCTCCGCCGCTTCGGATCTCCCAGACGTTTCCTGTCGGTATGTAAAGCAACGAGATAAAGGGGGGGAGGGAACCCTTTTATGAGGGCGGTGGTACTCCGTACGCATGTCGGTCGCAGCTTACTGACCTGTTCGGCGCATGCATC
Organism: Penicilliopsis zonata CBS 506.65; assembly: GCF_001890105.1. Lineage (NCBI taxonomy): Eukaryota > Fungi > Ascomycota > Eurotiomycetes > Eurotiales > Aspergillaceae > Penicilliopsis > Penicilliopsis zonata. Next base: position 1,382,361 of record NW_019208911.1, read on the forward strand.
AGCTTCGCACACGTCCGACCTCGCATCCAGCCCCAGTCAGCCGCAAGATGTACAGCGACCGGTCGTGACGCGCGGGTTCTCAGGAAGCCCCGTGGCCAGGAACTCTCCGTCATCGTCCGCCTTCTTCGAAACGAGTGCCGAGTCGAGTGCGATCGATCCGTTATCCCAGGTGAGAGGGTGCATAGAGGGCAGGAATTTTGTGGTTACGTTGGTTTAAGGAAATGTGATCGCTGACTGGCTTGCTTATGATCTTCCAGCACATCCTCAAGCGGACCAATACCCAAAAGTCGATCCCGTTGAAGCTTCTGGGGAGAGCGTCGTACGAAGCGGAAGCGGGCGGAACAGACAGCTACAACGCAACTGAGCAAGGCTCCAATCGGGGGGATGCAGCCACACACCCCAAGCCGTCCAAAGACAAGAAGTGAGTTGACACCTGCTTTGCTGTTTGTCTGCAGGCTGCAGCTATGATGTTATACGGCTCTTTCCCCCTTCTCCTCACCGTCGCTTTTGTGGTGGATTGTCATTTTTTCACTTGTTCTTAGTCAATTCCTCAAGCCCTGCTGTATCGCAACCAAGCTGACGGAATCGCAGAAAAGGCGTCTCTTTTCTCAGCAGGTTCATCGGAAACAAAAAGAAAGAATTACTCTCCGACGTGGAGGATGATGCGACCGAACTGGAGACAGGCCGAATAGATACCGGTGCCGCTGCACCCCCGATCGGATTCATGCCTCGATTCCCCCCTCCTCCCAAATACCTTAAAGTTCGCGCGCCGCACAAGAAGGAGAGGACGTTCAGCCGGGTGTTTGTCGCCCAGGAGCTGCAGGGCACGGCGACCCCATCCGGCCAGGTCCATGAAAGCGTCTCCGAAGGATCAAATGAGCAGCCGGATAGCGGTAAAACGGGCAAGGCTGTCTGGGCTCTCGAGTTCTCCAAGGATGGCCGGTATCTCGCTGCCGCCGGCCAGGACTGGAGGCTCCGGGTTTGGGCTGTTCTGTCATCGCCAGAAGGACGGGAAGAAGAAGTCTACGGGGAAGGAGACGAGACGCTCGATGACCACGCGCCGAAGCAGCTCAAGGCCCCCGTGTTCAACTCCGAACCAGCCCGAGTGTACGAAGGACATACTGCAAGTGTGTTGGCCCTAAGCTGGAGCAAGAACAATTTCCTTCTCTCCTCCTCCATGGACAAAACCGTGCGCCTGTGGCATGTCACCAGGTCGGAATGCCTATGCTGCTTCAAACATAGCGACTTTGTGACCTCGATACAGTTCCACCCTCGCGACGACCGGTTCTTCCTGGCGGGATCGCTGGACACCAAACTTCGCCTGTGGAGTATCCCTGACAAGAGCGTGGCCTTTATGACGACGGTGCCGGACATGATCACTGCCGTGGCCTTCACGCCCGACGGCCGGTACTCTATTGCGGGATGTCTCAATGGGTTATGTACCGTCTACGAGACCGACGGTATGAAGCCCGTGAACCAGATAAATGTACGGTCGGCGCGAGGTCGCAATGCCAAGGGAAGCAAGATTACAGGCATCGACACTCTCGCTCTATCTCCCGATGACCCCCACAGCGATGTGAAACTGCTGATCACAAGCAACGACTCCCGAATCCGAATGTATAACTTCAAAGAACGAACTATGGAGACCAAGTTCCGAGGGAACGAGAACACGAGCAGCCAGATTAGAGCCTCGTTCAGCGACGACGGGAAACACGTCATTTGCGGGAGCGAAGACCGTCGAGCCTACATCTGGCCGACGAGTCCTGTCGACAACAAAGACTCGGACAAGCGCTCCTTTGAGGTTCTGGAGACGCAGTCAGCCATCGTGACCGCCGCGATAATGGCACCGACAAAGACCAAACAACTGCTGGGTCTGTCGGACGACCCAATCTACGACCTTTGCAATCCTCCCCCAGTCACTCTTGTCAGCCAGACGGACCCAGCCAGCACGCCAAAGCCCGGCAACGGCGATCAGCGAGTTCGGACTTCTATGCAGGGCCCACGACCCTCTGCCGTGAATAAAGCGGCCCAAGAGTCTCCTACATACATGGCTCGCTCAAATCACCCGGGTGGGAACATCATTATCGTTGCCGACTACGCTGGGAAAATCAAAGTGCTGCGGCAAGACTGTGCATTCCAAAAGCGCCGGCACGAATACGGAGATACAGGGTCAATCTCCCGACGGCTTCTGCGACGCACGAATTCTGCCCGCCACAGCATTGCATCGTCAATCGGGAAGGAGTCATCCCACAAGACCCCCTCGGAGCGGATCCTCTCGTGGCGGAATTCGGTCGTTGGCCATGAGCGGTACAGCGTGGACGGGTCGCGTAATGGGAATCGAACCCCTCGGAGTATTTCTCCACGCAGATCGGGTGCTGCCAACAGGTACTCTAACCCTGTGCCTGCTTTATCGGCAAACGACCGACCCGATAACCAGTCGCTCTCCACGGCTTCACCGCCACAATCTCCTCCTTACACCAAGTCATCCGTGGACAGCCGCTGGTCCAATACAGAGGTCGCGAGACAGCTCGCTTCCCATGCATCCAGTGCTCGTCACCCGCCGTTATCTTCAACGACGATCGTAGCCAACGAAAATCCCAAGAAGGACAATCCCCTGTGGCTACAAGGCGAGCAGAGCTATGCATACTGGAACAAGATCACCCACGATGCGCTGACAGCCAAGTCGAAGGTGTCCGCTTCCAACATGCTCTCGCCTGACCGCATCCCGTCTTCTCGGCGGCGGAACTTGAGCAACGCCAGCGCCCTGAGCAGTGACTATGGCTCATCGAACGGAGATGATAATGAAGTTCTGCAATGTGAAAACTGTCGGGGCACGAATTTCCGCGCCATCAAGGCAAGGAATGGCAAGCAGAGACTGATCTGTGTGCGATGCCACAAGCCGATCTCACAATGACTGCATGATTAAGAATTCTCTTCCCCCCCTTTCATTCCATCATATCCTTTTCTCCACTGTATTTTTTTTTTTTTTTGAAAACCTCTCATTGCATGTGTGGAACGTGTCTGCAGTATATAATGGCGAAATGTATTTAGCAATTGCATAGATGGAGTAAATAGCATTTACGGTATACTATAACTATCCAAGAGAATTCAAATGCCAGTATGAATATGGTTTTGCATCGAGTTCTTTCGTAGTATATCTAATAGAGAAACTCCATGCCAAGACTTCGGATGAGACTTGCATCCACGTCTCTCTCCACACTGGAACCATCGTTATCAACCAAATTCACCGACGTACAGAAGACGCAAACTCCCGACTACCCCCCTTCTCACTTTGTCGAACTTCGCCTGGAAAGGAAACGATCACAATGCCTTATCTCCCCACATCCCAGGCATTTCTAGAACAGTCCTGCCTATTACTCGAAGCATATCCGGAAACGGTACGCGCGACAGATCATGGGATCTTGTGTTCCCTGCCAGAGACAAACTATAAAAGACAATGCTAAAGATAAGTGCTTTTTAGACTCGTATCACAGCCAAATACAACTTCCCCTCTACACAAACCCGGTCGTCACGAAAGCCTACATCCCCCACCACGACGAATGGTGCTTCAAATGCCCCCGCCGCCCCCGTCGCAAGCCTGACGCTGAAAACTTACGATCCGCGATCGGGCGTGTGTTTGAAATACCGCACCAACAAGGTCGCAGAGGTTGGGCGGCTGTTCACCTCCTTCGGCAAGCTGGCTGCTGGGGCGGACGTTGCGAGCCTGGGGTTGACGGGTGCCGCGGCGCCTACTGCTGCTACGGCGGATGTCGAGATGGGTGATGCACCTGCGTTGGAAGAGAGTGCCGGTGCTGCTGCTGGTGCTACGGGGGGATCGCAACAGGGTGCTACGACAGGGGCCGGGACGACGCCGGCAAAGGCTGGAGGGGGGAAATCGAAGAAGAAAGGCGGAAAGGGAAAGCGATGATCGTGTACTTCACACCTTGATGGAGCTTATTGAATGGGATAGGACAAGCGATATAGCCCGCTGGAAACCTAGAATCAAGCTCCGATACGCATGGAATCCAGGCATATAGACCAGTCTCGGATGATAGAACCATACCCAAATATGAAAATACACAAAGACAAAACATTAGCCTTGACTGCAACTCGAAGACAGTTATCCAATGTACATCTTATTGAATTATCTAGATAGACAGCGGCCACCCTGTATTTAATCATTGGACGCAAGTATCAGAGTACAGGACGAAAATCAACATTTTAGTACATGAAAAAAGAAAACAACCCATTAAAACTCCATACCCATGCGTAACACTTGAGGTCATCAATATAAAAAATTCAAAAAGGGGCAACAAACAAGACAGGGGGGAGTATCAATAATATATGCAGTGATAAAAGACCAAGGGCGAAGAGACATCTCTAAAAGTCCTCGTCGAAGCTGAGGCCGTTGTTAGCTTTCGGCTCTTCACCCTCTTTGGCTTCCTTCTTGGTGCTGGCCATGACACCGGCCTTCTGGTAGTCACCGACGCGCTTCTCGAAGAAGTTGGTCTTGCCAGCCAAGGAGATAGACTCCATGAAATCGAAGGGGTTGGTCGCGTTGTAGTACTTCTTGTTGCCGAGAGCCACCAGGAGACGGTCAGCGACGAACTCGATGTACTGGCGCATAAGTTTGGAGTTCATTCCCAGAAGGGCACAGGGGAGAGCATCAGTGAGGAACTCCTGCTCAATGCCAACAGCCTCAACAATAATGTCCTCAACGACCTGGGGGGAGGGGCGGTTGTTGAGGTGAGAGAACAGTAGGCAGGCGAAGTCGGTGTGCAGACCCTCGTCACGGGAGATGAGCTCGTTGGAGAAAGTCAAGCCGGGCATCAGGCCGCGCTTCTTCAACCAGAAGATAGAGGCGAAAGAGCCCGAAAAGAAGATACCCTCAACGGCGGCAAAGGCAACCAGACGCTGGGCAAAGGTGGACTCCTTATCTTGAATCCAGCGGATGGCCCATTCGGCCTTCTTGGCGATGCAAGGGACTGTAGAAACGTTAGGTCAACAGCAAATTATTTCTAAAGTGGCGTCCAACATACTGGTATCGATGGCATCGAAGAGGTAGGTGCGCTGCTTAGGCTCCTTGATGTAGGTGTCGATGAGCAGGGAGTAGGTCTCAGAGTGGATGTTCTCCATCATGATCTGGAAGCCGTAGAAGCAACGGGCCTCTGGGACCTGAACCTCGCCGCTGAAGCGCTCCACCAGGTTCTCGTTGACAATACCGTCGGAGGCAGCGAAGAAGGCAAGGACATGGGAAATGAAGTAACGCTCATCGTCGTTGAGGCGGTTATTCCAGTCGTGGAGGTCTTTGGACAGATCAATTTCCTCAGCAGTCCAGAAAGACGCCTCGGCCTTCTTGTACATCTGCCAGATCTATAATTGTGGAAAATATTCCGTTAGTATATGGGTTTGGTGACGCGAAAGTACTTAACGCGCGACGCGTCGGGATGACACCCCCACTTACCTCGTGGTACTTGATGGGGAAGAGAACGAAGCGATGGGGGTTCTCCTGAAGAAGAGGCTCATCGGCCTCTAGCGTCTTGATGCCAGGAGCAACCTTGGGAGCCTCGACAGGCTTCTCAGCCATGGTCTTGGTAGCCGTCGCGTCAACGATGGGAGTCGACACGGGCGCGTTTTCCTTGCCCACTGCCTCGAAATTGAGCTTCTTCACGGGCGAGTCGCTCATCTTCAGGTTCTCGAGGGACGACACGGCCTATAAATCGAAAATCATCAGTATACACGTCGGCTGCGACGCGTCCACCTTAAAGGCGACCGCGGTGACATCACGAACCTGCTTCGAGGGAGTAAGCTGGGCAGCCATTTGTACTGATGTGTGACAGGATCTCAAGGTGATTAGAGGCAAGTAACAGAGGCTCGCACACACAGAGAAACAGGAGGAATGGTTGCAAGTGTTAATGTAGAGAGTAAAGTCGCGTTGAGCGAGGAGGAAGAGGCTGCAGAAATACTTGCTTCGGACGAGGAGCGTGATTGCTAGCGCGACGGGCTAAGTCACGTAGCACGTGACTTGGCGCGCTTTTTGCACTTCGGCGCTCGGGCGGAAAGTGGTTTTTGCTCTCGTCGCGTCGCGCAAGCAGGACGCGACAGGGGGGGAAAACATCCGCTTGCCCACAGACGATCATCATCGCCCAGCCCTGGATGACTCTGGTTCTGGCGTCATGCCATGCCATATTTGGCACTCACTGCCCACTACCCCCCCACTGTCGCTGGCCAGCCACAAGGGGATGAAGGTTACGATTCGACAGCACCACGCGTGAGCGTTTCTCTTTACCGGGTTTGGGCCATTCCTTTCGGATCTTACCAGAGCCGTGAAAGGGGACAACAATTTTTGATTGGAGGCACCTTGACCCCTCACTAATCCCGTAATTCCGTTTCTCAGGATGTGTGGGCTCAGCTGGGCTTCACCTCGCGTGCGACGACCTATAATCTCGCAGACCGTGGGGGAGGCCTAGACGTAATGTGACTCCACAAAATGGGTACCATCCTGTGTGCAAATTTGATCTCGGATCTGATAAGGAGTTGAGAGCCTTGTTGTGAGTCTGGTGGGTTCAATTCAGGCAAATGATTGATCAGATCACAGGCTCTAGTTTCTCCGAGAGTGTAGCTCCAGAGTCATACTCCGGATAACACGGTGGCGGCCAGCTGAACGCCCAGTCTTCCCCTATCTTGAATTGGCATAGCATCATCAATGGTTTCGGGTCGTGTTTCTTTGTATGACATTGAGAAAAACAACGCGTCTGCCCGCCCGCCCTTACTGAGCGCGTTATTCTTTGTGTGCTAGGAAACCCTATCCTTGCAGACGGAATCTAGGATCTACAAAGTATTTGGCAATTTGCCTCTTCTCAGGAGTCAACTTCGAGGCTTGATCAGGATGCTTCTCGCTGCATGCATGTCAAGTCGTGTAGGGCAACCAATATATCGATTTTCTAATTTCGGGCAGCAAAAGAATGACAGGTCAGAGCTGTAATGTCTATCGAGCTATTGATTTGCATTCCCATGGTTTTTGATACTTATATGTCTAATTATTTGCAGGTGTCAAATCTATAAACGCTGTTAAGGCAGCGATGGACCGATCTGTACCCGTGTTCAAAGCCGACCATTCGTGCCAGCCGCGAAATGATCCTGGTCTCTCTCACACAGATATTCTGTACAGGCAACAAGAAAATAGCTGGCGGAACAAGATATCGAAAATTAAAATCTTAGATCTTGTCTTTGATTGATTCGGGAAGCATACGATCCTCCAGTCGGCGCATGTACTTGGTCGTCTGCTCCGCCAAGCTGAGAGTCAGGATCTAGATGTGCCGTCAGTTTCTCGATCATACCTTGCTACGAATATTCCTCATATGGATGACACTTACTGTATGAGGGAGAATGCGAGCAAGATGAGCAAAGTAGCCTTTATAGATTGCAAAAAGGCCTTCTGTACTAATTGTTTTATACAGGCAATCAAAGACACCTTTGTAGAGGTTTCCGGTCTGGTTATACAGGCGGGACATAACGGTGTCTGACCATCAAATCAGCTTTCTCGCATAACCGATTGGAGGTGAGTCAGAGGACATACCTGGAGGGTGCATCGCACAGCAGACAACGAAACCGGAAATAGTGCTGCTGGCCAAGTGCAAAGCCGGTCCATCCTCCATTCCCAGGTGTTCAATCAGGCGTCTCTTGGCAAAGAAGTATGTCGGCAATTGAGCAGAACTGCCGAAGCCCGTGCGAATCATGGCGGCGCCAACACCTCGGTACAAGCCTTTAAACCCCTCACTCTTGTAGATCTTTGACAGGCCATCGAATGAATTGCGGTAATTGTGTTGCGTGCCGACGGGAAGGAACGGCGAGAAAGATTGGAGGCGCGTCTTGACAAGGAAAAATGGTGAGCCAGCAGCTGCGCCGATCACACCCGAGGCAGCGCCAGAGAAGACATTGATGCCCAGGGACTGAACGGATGCATCGTCGTAGATGGCCGTAGTCAGACCAGTGCGTAGGGGTTCATAGAATCCGAGGCGGCACCCGTTGAGCAAAATCTGATAGCAATACTAATCACCATGTTCGTCAATATCGACTTCAGCAATCAAAGATAGGGACCAAAGTTCCTTACAGCAGACCCAATACCACGGAATAAGCCTCGAGGTCCCTCATTCTGTAAAATCACTTTCACACCGTGTAAAACACCCCGGTATTTCTTCACCGCCTCGGTCTTGGATTGCAGCTCGCCTTGTAATTGTAAGCTGGGAATGGGTCAGCCGGCTGGTCGCAAGGGATCGCGCGCGAATAGTCATACCGAATCTTGACCGTCTCGAAGCTGTGAGTGACCGTGACTGCTCCACAGGCCGCAATACCGCCAGCAATAAAGGCACTGGTTATAAATCAGCTTGGTCATATCGCCTTGAAACCCTTCCTCCTCGAGGCTTACCCTGTCGTAGTGGACATGGCGGAAATTGTATCGCTCCGTTTGCGGAGAGACGAACGGCCCGGGCTTGCGCACTTGTCAAGGTTCTGTGGGTGGAAAGAACAGAGTTAAGAATAAAAAATGAAGGGTATAAGGCAATATAAGTGAAGAGCGATATGACTCAATGGCAATTTTAAATTGTCATGCTAAATGATATCAGCAATAATCCAGCCTGCGTCCAAAAATCTGAGGTTGCAGATGGAATCCTAGCTCCGCCATTGGGCAGCGGCTGCTCCGGCTTTCGGGGCGGCACCACGTGAATTCCTCCCAGCGCCATGTACTACATGATCTCTCGGCCATAGAATTCAGGTGTCTAATTACTGGATCTAGCAACTACCTCCTTGCAGCTCACCGCCCACAGGGACCGTTAACGGAGACACCGTCTCGGCGTCTCGGCAGCGGGAAAACAGATCGGAAGCAGCTATCCATTTGAATTGTCTGTGATTGGAACGCGTCAATACCCAGCACCGCGTAGACTGCAGATAACTGTCAAACTGGGTCTGCTTCTAGTTTTTTCTCTACCTGAACTGAGTTCCCCAGTATGGCGGAAGTTCAGCTGCCGCAACAACCAGCCCAGACGACTCAGAAAGTCTCGGATATCGTTCATAGTTATCGACCGACAAAGGTTGGTGGGCAACCCGGAGTTTTTGCTGCTGAAGTCCCGGGTCTAATGTACGAATTGTCTGTCTAGGCCTTCCGAACATCGAAGCAAGATGCTCCAAACTATGTGACATCGCTGGACTTTGACGACCAAGGAGAATTTCTCGTGGCTGCAGGCGACGACGAGACTATTCAGGTGTTTGATATCAAGGAGGGCAAGTCGACGAAGTCGGTTCCGAGCAAGAAATATGGCGTTCACCTGGCGCGGTTCACCCATCATTCTCGCCAGATCCTACACGCGAGTACAAAAGTCGATGGTATGTCTATTGTTGAAGGAGACACTGCATGCGATGACAAGTTACTGATAACCAAAAGATTCCTTACGTCTCCTCGATCTTCATAACGAAAGCTATGTTCGGTACTTCTCTGGTCTTTCAGACAAGGTAGTAAGCCTGGCTCTATCTCCAGGCAGCGATTCCTTTATTTCTTGCTCCAAAGACGATTTGGTCACACTCTGGGATCTCGGTTCGCGCAATGCTCAGGGTAAACTGAAACTTTCGACCCCATATCTCGTCGCCTTCGATCCCTCTGCTTCTGTGATCGCCATTGCCTCACAATCGACCTCGTCTGTCCTGCTGTACGATTTCCGCAACTATGATAAATCCCCGTTTTCTACTTTCGATCTGGCTGCATATGAAGAAAGATATACTCCCTCGACCCGTGGGAGAGCCTGGACTCGGCTTGAGTTTTCCAATGATGGGAAGCTTCTACTTGTTGGTACCGACTACCACGGCCACTTCGTCCTTGACGCCTTTGAGGGAACCCTCAAGGCCTTCTTGGTTGGGAAGAACGGGTCGTCTGGGCGAGCCGCACCCGTGTCAACTACGGGGAAGCCGCTTGGCCAAGGCGATGCATGCTTTACTCCTGACGGTCGATACGTTATTGGAGGTGCGGGCGATCAATCAGATGTTCTTGTCTGGGATACCCATCAGACCCTTGATTCTGGTTCTACCTTGCAACCAATGACCAGATTACCTCATCGCAACCGAACGGCTATTGTCGAGTGCAATCCACGATACAATATGTTTGCAACAGCAGATAAAGAAACTGTCTTCTGGCTTCCCGAAGATGGCTCACGCCCCCCCGAGAAATAATCTCTCGGCGTGCCCGGGGAAAGACCTGGTTGTACAATGAAGGATACAAGAAGAACTCAGGCAAATCATATGTTTGTGTTTGGGTAAGAAAACAGGTCGAGGGCGATAATCTAATTAGAAAACGCACATGCACTCTGCGAGGCGGCAACTCATTTTTTCCGGTCTTTCTCCTTGCCAACCAAACTCCTCGCTGTGTCACAGATCCAAACATGCGGTCCCTCTAGGGCGTCATCGCTGCCCCTGTGTCCTTCTACTACAGTCTCAATCTGTTTTACAACAGTACGGTTGCTCGATATGGTCGTTATCCCTGTAACCCAGCCATAGAAGAACACACTTTGGTTAATATGAGAAATCGTCTCGGCCAATAAGTGGGCTACTGGGGGCAATTTCCCATGCGTTAAAGCACTGCTGATGACTGTCTTCGCTTCAACCACCCTGATGGGGAGCTTCCAGTCTTGTGGAACTGAGTGATCCGAAAGTTCCTGATACTTTTGGAAGAGTGTTTCCGGGTCTGCATTTTGGAAGCGGAAGGCACCCATCATGATTTCAGTGCGCTCCTTCTCTGTTTCAGTTCCAATGGTTTGCACGATCTCCCGGAATCGCTTTGCAGCTTCTTCTGTGCAAACAAGCTCGTGGCCTCTTACAGCTGGCCAGAGCTCGAGAGGTAGTAATGGCTTCTGTTTTTCCGCATCAATCTGCCTTTTTATGGCTAAATGGTGGTTCGGCAGAGGGGGAATATGTTTGAAGTGCGATAGATCCGAAACCATGGCAAGTAACAAGGTACAGTCCACATTCAAGGTGGGAGTGAAAGACTTGTAAGGGGTTGGGAGGAGATCGGAAAGGTCCTGTTCTTGATGAGAGTCATTATCCGGGCCTGGTAATGCTGTCTCTTCCAGCGGTGCGCGCATTGCACTCGGCATGTTATTTCCACACACAACTGTAATGTCATATCTCCTGATCACCTCCAGCATATGATCAATCTCAGCCACTTTACCTTCCTCGATTTTTGGAAGCACAAAGCGTATGCGAGGATGCCGGTATCTGACTCGCGTGGCGTTCGCTGCTTTCCTCATACCAGCAGCCAATTTGATCAACTCGATCTCGTCATCGTCATCGCTCTCGTGATCCTGGCCCTCATCATTGCTGTCGTAATTCCGTAGGATAACCCTCTGGCTAGCACTGCCTTCTCCCTGCTCACCATCCGACGATGCATCCGTATCAACTTCCCACCCTTTCTCCGCTATTTCAAACAGCAGCCGGCTCTCCGGCACCGTAGACACCTTCACCCACTCTTCGCCCCCATCCGCAACGATGTCCACCAGCACACTCTTTCGCTTGTTCTTGCCCTGTCGCTTCCCCTGCGACCTCTCATCACCGTCCTGCTTCAGGGCGCTCTCCCCGTCATCCCAGTAGAATCTCTTCCAAAAGGCAACTAAACCGGTACAAGACGTTTTGGCGACCGTCCACACAGTTTCGTAAAAGGGGAGGTTCGACGAGCGCAATCCGTGCGCAAGGCGCAGCTGGGACTCATCATCATCATCATCATCATCCCCCTCCTCAGAAGGATCATGGAGCAAAGCAGGCGTCGACGACTCGATCTGACCCTGCAACTTCTCAAGCGCTCTGATCTCAGAAACCAGATTCGAGCGCATCTGTCTAACTTCGACGAGCTGCGGGTTCCGCATCGTCTGCTTCACCAGCGACTGAAAACTGTCCACCTCAGATATGAGACGCTCGCATTTGCTCAGTAGTCCGTTCACGACTATCAGGCCGGGCGACTGAAGGGAAACGTGGAAGTTGCTACTCGCATCTTGGTCGACTGCGTCGGGAATGGAGACTTCATTGTCTATGGTCATGGAACTGGCTATCTGCGATATGATCAGGCTTGTATGGAATACCGGGCATCAGAGTCAGACTAGGTGTTTTCAATGGGTGTCAGGGACAACAGTCTTGGTTTAAAAATTTGTTTTTTCACTACTACGTCAGCACGATGGGCAAAGCTATGACTCAATTCAGGGTCCCACTAGGGATAAGGCTGATTTTGATCCTAAAGAGGGGTATACTTCAGGTACCTAACTATGACTGAAGTTATACAGTTAATTACACAGATAAACGCGACAGAATTTCATTAAAAATAATAGCGCCAATAATGCTGTTGAATACCAAGAAAACAGTAAACCCCAAATACTAATTGATAGACAAAAGCTTATTCCCCGTAAATCAATATCAGTACAGAAAAGTAAAGGGACCACTGTGCACCCGTCCGCGTTGAAGCGGCAAAGATAGCATGTCAGGCTTGTCAATCATTGTCCTTTCCAGTCAGTCTCCTCCTCTCACTCGAATTGCGCGGAGACTCGTCCTCATCGTCGGACCACTTGTCCGCGTCCTCGCCCACAGCGAAGATGGTCTCACCGTCAAGGGATTCACGATGCTGAGGAGCTGCGGGCACAGGCTTCGGAGGCATCGGCGACAGATCGCGCGCTGCCCTAGCACCAGAATGCTCGCCTGGTACAATAATATCGCGTTCTTCGTCTAGGGAGCTACCAAAAGAGCGAATTTCGAAACCATCATCATCTTGGGCAATCTAGAGCAAAGATTAGCGCAAGACCGTGGGTGGTCTTTAGATTTGGTGATACATACCTCGTCACTCATAGCAAATCGTCGGTTGTTGGCAGTTGGTCTCCAGAGGTAAGAGACAAAGCCAATATCGAAAAAGTAGACAATGTTGAGCCAGCCATCCAGGACAAACCACCGTGATCTCCAATGTTCTGGTACAAAGTTCGCCTCGCTGTGGCCAGCAAAAGCGACAGAATTAAGGAAGAAGAAACCGAAAATGACAATGATGCTGCCGAGGATGCACCACCAAAGCTTCTTATACATCATTGCTTTGATCTTCTGTTTCCTGTCAATGAGATCCTTCATGGTCGCGTTCAAAGAGTTCAGCGTCCAGACGTAAAATGCCGTTAAAGTACCGGCAAGAGGAAGGACGATGAGAAGCACAAGCGGACCAGCGCTGTCTGGGGTAATTGCCAAGCTAGCAACGGCGTATATGACGCCGAAAATGAAGTGTCCAATGGCAAGAAAACGGACCCAGATCATGGTACGGCCAAGAGAAGGCTTCACGACACCATATCCCATGCAGACAATGAGGAGAAGGAAGAACGAGAAGGAGTTACGACCAGCATTAAGAACTGCGACGATAACCATGAGCGCCTTTGCGACCATGTTGAGACCGTGCCGATTTTGATAATCTAAATATTATGTCAGTAAATACAACCATCCGAGATAAGATCTAGCCATACCATAGAAACCCCATGTCATCAACTGCTCAAGGATGAGGAAAACCAGGATCGCTGTGATATAGTTTTGGACGGGCACTGTTGTTTGTCAGAAGGATAATCACCACTGGAGAAGCAGGCTTTTCTTACAGATATCATGGCGATTTTGCACATAAAGCCAAGCCCAGAAGCTAGTAAAAGTCAGCAGCGTTATCTAGATTATATCGAAAATAGGAGCCATACATTCCAACAACGGCGTAAACAATGGTCAGCGCCCCATAGAAAGGCAGCTTCGCGATTTGCGCTGCAGGAAGTTCACCATACGAGTTTCTGAACTCCACCACGGCTTTATAGTCATACCCAGAGTAGGCATAAGTGCTCACGCAGTAGAACCCTGTTTTCTTGATTGGATAATTCACTGCAACCGGGTCCTTCAGGTGTATGGCTTTGGATAGGATGGGGAACTTGGATTTCTCGTTGGCGTCTGAAGCAAGGATAAAGGAGCCGATCTCCTCTTTGGTGCAAAGGCCCGCCTCGACATTGGCGGCATCGCATATAGTTTCTTTCTGCAACAACGTTGAGCAAAAGGGTATAAACGATATTTCCTCCAGCAGGGGGAACAGACCTCCGCATCACCCGATCGTGCCCTCCCAATCAGTTCCTCATCTGACCATTCAAATATCACCAGACTGACGAGAGCATCACTGTCCTCAGGGAGTGTTTCTTGGACAAATTTGGTTAAGATAAAAGGATCCACGCTTCCGCCCCAAGACTTGCGACTGTACATGCCGGAGCATCGTTGTCTGTGGGCGTCGTCCTGTTTCTAAATGGGAGATGATGATTAGATTGAAAACCAGAAATCCCATTCAAGAAATTCCACAAACCAGTTCAACTTCGTTGGCTAGGATACGCCCTGCCAATAGAGCCCATAGGCCCAGGGTCGGGAGGAAGCCTTTCATCGCGACCGCAGCAACAGAAGTGCCCAGGCGGATTCCGTATCAGAGAAACGTCAAACCCGATAATGGGACATAAGAAGAGGAAGCAGAGTAGAGGATTCAAGTCATCGAACGCCTGTTCTGGTTGATGATTATCGAGGAGCAATCACTGTCAATAAGATAGCTACCTCACTACCAGCTATCGTGGCTAGTAGAAGGAAGCCGCGCGTTTGGGCGGCCCGCCAATGATCGGCTGGCTGAAGCGTCACCGACTCCGCCTGTTTCTGGGCGATCTGGAACACTACTCTGAAAAATTTCCTGATCGATACAATAGTGACAGCAGCCTATTACCCCGCAAGAGAAAACATGCCTGGGAAAGAATTATCTAGCCCTTGTGTGGATTGCCACGATGTAGAGTCGATCTTGACTGTTCGGTCGCGACGCCTGTGCAGGTATGATATGTTTTCAGATTCTCTTCTCGTCCGACCACTGATCCCCTCTTGTGTTCATAGAAATTGTTTTGTCCGCTATGCCGGGGGCAAGATTGTGCGTCGCATGGAGAAGTTTCGCCGCCAACCGAAAAGTAGCCAGTACAAGCTGCTTCTTCCTCTCTCCTACGGTGTTTCGTCCTCGGTTTTGCTACATATGGTGTATGCGCAACTTGAGCGTCAGCGGGCCAATACCTACTCTCCGACTGGTTTTGATCTGCAAGTGCTGGTTGTCGAACCATCCACGATTTCCGCGTTCTCTCCAGCATGTGAAGAGCGTTTTGAAACAGTGCAGAAGGCATTTCCCGCGATTTCCTTCACTCAGGTTTCATTTCACAGCATTTTCGAATTCGACCCCAATGTTCTGGAGACTCTACAAGAATTTGCAGGCTCAAGTTTTGTAGACGATCCCTCGTTGCCGGCGTTAGATCGCCTTGAGAAATTTCGCAGATCTATCACCACTTCAACCTCGCGGACCGATGTCGATAATATCCTGTTGATCAGACTCGTTGTCGCATTTGCAAAGGCGTCCGGTTGTCAGACAATCTTGTGGGGAGACTCGGACAGTCGTTTGGCGGCCAAAGCTTTGGCTAATGTAGCGAAGGGCAGAGGGTCTTCGCTGACATGGCAAGTCTCAGACGGTATTTCACCGTGGGGTATTGAATTCGAGTATCCGATGAGAGATCTGTTCAAGACCGAACTAGATAATTATGCCAACCTCTTCCCGGAAGTGAAGAGCTTCGTCATTCCTGATGCACCAATCTCGGAAAATATCCTCACAAAGAACCTATCTATTGACGAACTCATGATGCGATACGTTCAAACCCAGGGTGAAAAGTATCCTGGGGTCATGGCCAACGTGGCCAGGACGGCAAGTAAACTCCAGGCCTCGGAGCTACGTTCTGGGCAATGCAAACTGTGTGGTGCATCTACCGCCAGTGCTGAAGGATTGACGGGCGGTACTACGATATCGGAAGAGAGGGAAATTCCTCGGTTCTGCCTCGGGTGTGCTAGGTCTCGCCCTATGCTGGACAACTAACAAGTCTGATTTGATCGGTCAAGCAAAATACAAATACTGAAATGTATTAAATGACAATACTGAAATGCACTCCAGAGTGTGAAAACCAGATTGGATGTCCTATGCTCCTCCACGCTCAACGTCAACAGGTCTTTGCTTTGATCCTCCGAACCAGGTCTTGTTGGACCGGCTTCTATCCATATGTCTGTCGGCCTGCGGCTCACTCGGCCTTCGTCCATGATTCCGAGACTCCGCATGGTGATTGTTTGCGGCGCTGGATTGATCATAGGTCGGGGGATCTCCCAGTACACCATCGTCGTACCTGTCGAATTCCTCTGCCAAGCTCGCATCGACGATACGCTCGTTTGGCCTTTGCCTCGAGAGAGTCTTTTGTCCCTTTTCTCGCAAATGTTTCTCGAGAAGTACAGCGTTCCTCGTGTTACATTTGTACAATGCATCTGCGAGATCTCCAACGAAAGGAACCAGACCGATGAAGAAGTCGATCATCACATTCATTAACATCATCATGCGAAGACGCCCAGGGAGCCCTCCGTCTATCTTCCCGCAACTCTCCACGACCATCAAAGCAAGCGCGGCATCTGCAGCATCGCCCGCACTAAACAAGAAAATGACTGTCAGCATCAAGACGAAATTTCAGTGGTGACCTACTACTTACAAAGGGATGAGGCCAATCACGCTGCCATATCCAAACCTGATTCCACACAGGCTGAAGAGACAGAGGTCTAGCCGATATGCTCTGCGCTTCACTTTTGTAAGCACCTTCGCATCGTTTTCTGACAACCCTGGTGGGATTGCCTTGCGCCTCTTTCGTGTTTTTTTGCCGAAAGTGCGGTATAAACGAGACGCAGGGACTTCCTCGAAATAAGGGTCCTATGGAAGGGGAATTCTATTAGAAATTATATTGCATAAAATTAAAAGGGAAAATATATTAGATATATCACGCACCTCTTGTCCAAAGTGATTCCTTGCTGTCTCTCCCAATATCCTCTTACCTACCAAGGATGCGAGTGCATTAGACATCGTCTCGTTCGCGGATCCCGATGAACTTCTATATTCTTTTCAAATCCAAAAAAGATGCAGATAGTTTAAAATGAGCAACTTTCAGATTATTGAGTCGAATATCCACGGTAAAGTAGAATCAAGCCAGCATTGATGTTCGCGTCAAACGTCAAAGTAGGGTAGAAATAGGAATCACTGTTGTTGTACAGAGTACACACAACTCTTTATAAGGTAAAATCCGAAACAGGTTTGAAAGAGCGACGCAGGGATGCCAATAAAAATAGCTATGGACAGGCAATAGGCCTGAAAGCGCCCACAAAGCGCCGCCTACTAGCACTCAGTATGTCATCGGCGCAAGAATGGGCAACGTCATTGATCAATCGGAGCGTATGTCACTAGCCACAGTTGTGGGTGCCCAACCAGTTCACGATGTACGTAATGGGCATCTGCTGCGCCACATTTACCAGCCGTCTTTGGGCGGCTCGGCCCCAGCTCACCAGAAGCTAACTGACCTCACTGTTGATCTTTCTCAACCACCACCGCGGCTAGTTGAGACGCTCAACATCCCAGCCATTACGGTAGCCCCTATCCAGAGTTTTCGACCAGTTGGCCAATAAAGCGCTGCGTCGAAAGTATTCGTGCTACGTCTGGAAGATTCCGGTTAGCAATACGGTTCAGGGCTGGCGCTTTCTCAGCACCTTTCCTTGAGCTGCATCATCTCGACTTCTCTCGCTCCGAGTCGGCAGCTGCGGGGGAGATACTGCCTGTACAAGACCGTATTTTGAAATGCTTATATTTTTCAAACATGTCCGAAACAAAAATGCAGTTAGAAGACTGTGGGTCTTGTGCTCTTTCCGCCGTTGTGCGAGGCTGGCGATAGTGTACTGACTAGACGGGACCAGGGCTGGATGACTTGTGTGTTCGCTTTATTATCAACTTACCCCGCGAAGAACTTGAGTCGGTGGAACGGATTTGTTTCCAGGTAGAAGAGGCACAATGGTTTTACGAGGACTTTATACGACCGCTCGACCCTGGGCTCCCGTCTCTGTCCCTCAAAGCATTCGCCCTCCGGATTTTTCAGCACTGCCCGCTCATGTCGCAATGGTCTCACTACCACCACATCACTGCATTCTCCGAGTTCCTGGCTTACAAGACTCGAGTACCGGTACGTGGGGCCATCATGTTGAATCAGGACATGGACGAGGTTGTGCTTGTCAAAGGTTGGAAGAAGGGTGCCAACTGGAGTTTCCCCAGAGGTAAGATCAATAAGGATGAGAAAGACCTCGACTGTGCCATTCGCGAAGTGTATGAAGAGACAGGCTTCGACATTCGCGAAGCAGGATTGGTCAAGGACGAAAAGGACGTCAAGTTTATTGAGATCACCATGCGGGAACAACACATGAGGCTCTATGTTTTCCGAGGAGTCCCGTTTGACGCCCACTTCGAACCACGTACGCGCAAGGAAATCAGCAAGATCGAATGGTATAAACTTTCGGAACTGCCAACCTTGAAAAAGAACAAGCAGCAAGATCAAGGTTCTGCAGCCACCAATGCGAACAAGTTCTACATGGTAGCCCCTTTTTTGCATCCGCTCAAGAAATGGATCGCTCAGCAGAAGAAATTAGAGACAAAGACGTTTTCCGAGTCCAAGCAATTTCTGCCCACTGAGGAGGAAATGTCGATGGACGAGACTCCTCGTGTTTTCGGTGGAACCCCAATTCAACGCTTAGGAGAATTGCCTGCCTTGAGTGATCTCCCAGAAGTCACATCATCGCAAGATGTATCTTCTCATCTCAAACGCCTTCTGAACATCAGTGGAGCACCTGCAGTACAGGCTGCTCTGCAGCATGACGAGCAGCTACAGGCTTCGAAGGACTCTGCTAAATCGGATGCTCTTCTCGCCTTATTGAGAACGAGTACTCAGAACCAATCTCTTCCGCAAAACCCCCGTCCAGTCGATGCAGTCCATTCTCAGCATGCATACCCTCCACCTGTCGGTTTCCCTGGTTTTCCTCAGCAGGCTCTTCGTGCCACCGGACCGAACTCGGTTCCTCAACCTCATATGCCCTTTCCATGGCATCATGGCCACCCACATCATCACATCCAATCTCCTGTCAATCTTCCTTCCATGGCTCAGGATGTACACCAACAACAACAGCTTCCTTTTAGACAGCATTCTTCTCCCATTCGTACGGAGCAACAACCCCTTGGCTATCCTGGAGCATCTCGAGGTCCTATCCTTGCTCAGTCGCTCCCTCAAATCCAAAGACAGCCTCCTGCACCATATCAGCAAACGGGAGACCCGCAATTTGCGCAACCTTCTCAGCCGAATCATACTCAAGGACTAACAGTACCTCCTGCTAGCAAACTACCGCCGCCAAAACTTACAAGCCATTCCTTGGCGCTTTTGAATGTCTTCAAGGACGAGAGGATCAAAACGCCTCAGCCCTCGATGGCAAACATGGTGCCAGGTATGGTGAAAGAGCCTGTTGCTAGACGAAAGCCTTCGCAGCATCAGGATAATCTACTAGGCTTGCTCAAGGGGGCGTCTCCATCCCCTGGTCAGCCAGTCGAATTATCTGCCCATCAAGATAAGGCGCCTCCAAAGCAGATACTTCAACGGCCGCAAGGCGATGCCAGTCACATAAGAAAGCAGCCTGCGGAAGACACAAAGGTTTCTGCAACCGTATCTGGACCATTGAATATGCCTCAACTTGATACTGCTATACTGCGGTCAAACAAGAAAGCAATGAATGGGTCAAGGCCTCAGAGCAGAAAAGGACAGCGAACCCAAGAACTTGCCTCACCAATCACCATCTTGACCAGACCTCAGGCAGCAAGGAGGGATTTTTCAGCTCCTGTTGAGCGACCAACCCACAACCATTCACAAGCTCGTGCCGAGAAATCTCATGTCCCTGAACCAGCAAAGCCTTTTCAGCCTCAGATCCTTCGACGCGGAGAAAAGCCTGGACTCGAAACTTTCTCGACTGATCAGAAAAAGGACATGAATACCGTCGATCAATCGAATGCAGTTCTTCCAGTAATCCCAGGACGTCAGCAGGCACCGAATCAAATCAACTTTGACCGCCGGCCTAGCCAAACTTCTGCCCAGAAAGAGGCATTGCTGTCACTTTTCGGCAAGCCGGCCACTGCTGTCAAACAGCACCAGGTAATGCAACTGGAGGTCCCCTATTCATCGCTTAAAGCCTCAACGGCATCTACCCTGGTTAGCCCCTTGTCGCCATCTCAGGTGCCTAGTCGCCATGGGTCTATCTCGGGCCTTGGAACTCCGTCTGAAAGCGGATCTTTGACTCCAACTGCCAATCGAGTTGCATCGCCGGTGAACAAGGCATTTTTGCTGGGATTCTTAGAAGGCGTTGCAAAGGGAAGCAAGTGACTTCAGTCTCTTTTGTATTATTCTCCTTTTCAGCCGGTGAAATGAAAGGTCGACGCAGCGCATTTCAATATTGCATTTACCTGGAGGCATGAAGACAGCCATATTGGAGGATTGCCAGGATTGTATCAGAACTACCCTTCATAAATCCGAACGTATAAACTTTCTGAACATTATTTAGTGGTTTCCAGCAAGTAGATAATTACAACATTGTACTTCGTAGCTTTGCAGTAATGAAGTTGGTACTATGACATAAATAGTTTATTCTGCCGCTATATGCCGCCTATATTATATCAACTCAACTCGCATATAATTCTTGTGCTAATCGCATTCACCTACGGCAGAAAAATACGAAAAATGCGGCCTCGAAGACTAACAAGCTCGGTCTGCGCCCATTGCATTGGGGGGAAACGCCCTTTCTCGACACCATCGCAGCAAAGTCCCCCGTTGAAACAGGATGAGCTGCCTGCTTCCCCGCCAAAGGCTGGCTTCAGTCGGCTAACAAACCGGGGGTTGATATCCATCACAGGCATTGATAGCACAACCTTCCTCCAGGGTCTAGTCACACAGAATATGCTCGTTGCAAATGATCCGAATCGATCAGCGCGACGAACCGGGTGCTATACCGCTTTCCTCAACTCCCAGGGACGGATACTCAACGATGCCTTCCTCTACCCATTACCCGAGGCCGGTGCCGTGGAAGGGCAAGGGTGGTTGGTTGAAGTGGACAAGAACGAGGTGACCAGTCTCATGAAACACCTGAAGAAGCATAAACTGCGCGCCAAACTCAAGCTGCGCGCTCTCGATGACGGAGAGCGGACCGTGTGGTCGTCTTGGAAAGACTATACCGAACCCAGATGGGCAGCATACAACCTGGAGTCCGAAACCGCTTCGCCCTTCTCGCCTCATTCTCTCATAGCAGGTTGTCTTGACACCCGTGCCCCGGGATTTGGATCCCGTATAGTTACCCCCGGACCGGACGACCTGCGAGCTCATTTCCCGGACGAAACGCATGTGGCAGGCTCGGAAGTCTCCCTAGGCTCATATACCGTGCGTCGTATGTTTCATGGTGTGGCCGAGGGTCAGTCGGAGATCATTCGCGAGTCTGCGCTGCCACTCGAGTGCAACGTCGATATGATGCGGGGCGTGGATTTCCGCAAGGGCTGTTACGTCGGGCAGGAGCTTACCATCCGCACGCACCACACGGGTGTGGTGCGGAAACGTATTCTGCCTGTTCAACTGTACGGGACAGATCAGATGATCACTACCTCAGAAGACATATTGTCGTACGACCCGACGACGGATCTTGCGCTGCCGCCCAGCGGCTCAAACATCTCTAAGGTCAGCACCCGTAGAGGTCGCAGTGCCGGGAAATTCCTAGGGGGGGTGGGGAACATCGGTCTTGCGCTCTGTCGTCTAGAGATGATGACGGATATTGTTTTGACGAGCGAGGGCAGCCAATATACTCCTGGCCAGGAATTTAAGATTACCTGGGAAGGGGATGATGCCGCATCCCAGAAGCCCAGAGAAGTGAAAGTCAAGGCTTATGTGCCGCAGTGGCTACGAGAGCATATCCTCTACGGCGGTGTGAGGAAAGGCCCGTCCAGGACATCCGATGTCGAGGGACAAAGGGCACGCGACATGGTCGAGCAGCTAGGAGAGGAGGAAATAGCGCAAAGGCGGCTTGAGTAATGTATCTTTTTGGGGTGCTGATGGATATGTATTGATTTGTGTATATTATTATAGATAGATGGGTCCAAATCGAGAAACCAAATGTCACATTAGATAATTACATGGGTATCTTTGTAAAAGCAAGAGAGATAATGCTAATGTCAAACTCGCCTGTATGCAAGCAAATTTATATCTTCTTCATCGGTCATGGCTCGTTTAATTTTGATAGCTGCCCCCCCCTGTTATTGGTGGGACAAGAGGTACACCTCTGACAACTCAATGCGCCTGATTTTGAACAGCTGCAGCCTCAGCTGCATCTGCAGCTTCGTCTTCTTTGCAGAGTTGCTCTTCCAAGGCTTTCCTCTCTTTCTCCCGCTGAGCGTTCTTCAATCTCATCAGCGTTAGCTCTTGGAAACTGGGGCCAGTTCCTGCTGGTGTCTGGCCGCCAGCAGCTCTAGACATACTTGCCGCGGCAGCGGAAGAAAATGAGGTGAAAGACGGCGTTTTGCCAGGTTTCCTGTCAGATGTGTCTGCGGTGGCCTTTTTGGCTGCGGTGAAGTTAAAGCTGGGTTTGCTAGGTGTAGGAATGGAGGGCGTTTCTTGGACTGAAGGCGCTGCAGCCTCTTCTCGCGATTGAGAGGAGTCATCTAAATGTCCGTTGAGTGCCGTCCCAAAATCGGGCGTACTTCCTGATGCCCAGACAACTGATTCGATCAGCGCATAGGTGTCATCTGCGAGTTCAGGGCTCTGTTTCTTCTTCCTCTCACTATCCACAACAGCTGCGTGAGCGGCAACTATCGAGGTATAGACAACGACGCACGTGGCCACCGTCTTCTTCTCGCGTTTGTCTCCAACTCGTTGTCTCTTGTCCTTAAGCATAAAGGTATTTTCAACTTTGCCGAATTGCGAGAATAAGAGAGCAAGCTGGTCTTTGTCCAGGGCGAGACCCCGACCTTCACGGACCCAGCGTACCTTAACCGCTCGTTCGAGCTCGGGAACATTTGTGCCGCCCTCTTGGGAGCGATCAATACGCTGACTGCTTCTGTCCGAGGCCTCCTGCGCCTTCTTCTGTTCCTCTTGCAGTTTCTTTTCTTCTTCCTCCACTTCCCTTTTTAACAGTTCTTCTGCTTCTCTTCGTCTTCGACGGCCATCTTCTGCAATCCTCTCGATCTCGCGCTGCAGCTTTTCCTCTGCATCATCGCCATCTAGCCCAGTCGTGGCAGCTGCAGACATCCAGGAACGTTTCACGCCTCGTTGAGCACTCATTCCAGCAGCCCCAGCTCGTTCTCTCGCTTCTAGATCCTCCCTCATCTTTCTCTTCGCAGCATCCATCATATCTCTCTCCCGTTGCTTCCGCTCGCGCGCCTCCCGCGCGTTATCGTAGAGCTGCCGAATAGCAGGGTCGGATAACACATCGTAGGCAATCTGTAGCACGTGGAACTTATCAATATCTGCAGGTGTCGGGTTTGCGATCTTATCCGGATGGTACTTGAGCGCGGTTCTTCGATATTGGCGACGAATCTCCGATTCCGTCGCCGCGGGTGAAACCTCGAGGAGCGCATAGAAATCTTGGTTTGAGGCAGCGTGTGCCTTCAGATCGTCTGAGGGTGCCATTTCGGTGGCTTTGTCGGTTTCGTGTGTGATCAAATATCCACTGAAGACTATTTCTGGTAGCAAAGGAGCTTTTCAAGGCTTCATTCACTATACGCGTGGAAGCTGGGATTTGTTCCTGAGCGTGGATGCGTAACGCCGAAGACGGAACACTCGCTAAGGGGAAAAAAAGTAAATATTAAGCACTTTCGCTGGTAAGTATGAGATATTTCACTTGTTGAGTTCCTAGTTGATGACAGCTGGTAGAGCTTTTATTATCAAAGTCTCTTTTTGCCGCTCGTGCCTGTTGGCGGTGGCGGGAATGTCGTTGATAGCAGAACAGTTTATGCTTTTTTCTAGAACTTCAAGACGAACCCCATTCCAGGATCTTATTAGTATTGAAAAATTAGTCGCTATAATTAAGCTTTGACTTCGACATATGGCTTCGGCTATGTTGCTTTCCACAAAGCGTGATTGCAGGCTTGAGGTAGCATACAATGCTGGCCCCATATCAGATAGAAGGGATGATGGATTATGATTAGGTGATTCTAACTCAGAAAAGAACTATGAACTATAATGAATCTTGATAGAAAATTGCAAAGCAGTAATGTCATAAATACGATGGATGATTAGTAGATAGGTTGAGTTCCCTTTACAGGTCCTTTGTTGCACGTGTTGCCTATTTAGGACTTCTCCCGCTGACCTCCATGCCCCGGAAGGCACCTCCTCCCACCATCAGCAATCGAGTTAAAGGCGAAGGACCAAGGGCTTCCCTGACTTTTAGATGCGCCTGCAGACACCTACCTTTGAAGCCATATTGCCCGAAATGGCTGTTACGTTATCACTAGCCCAGCTAGCGCTGGCGATGGCTATTGTCAAGTCAAAACCAGGGAACCTTGACATTCAGGGTCAGGAGACACTGTTCATTGAATGCATTACAAGCTAATTATAAGTTCTGACTTTCTAACTTAGACTACGCCAAGGACTTCCGTCGATATATCACACCCCTGGAGGACAAACTTCAACAGGAAACTCGAGACAGGTACTTGGACGGCGCTGCCTTTTGGCAACAAGCCTACGAGAAGTCAGAGGCCGAGCAAAGCAAGCTTTTTGACCGCGTTTACGAGCTGGAGCAAAGCAACTTTGCCCTTCGTGAGAAGCTGGGGACAAAGGCTGAGGGAGAACAAGATCCAAAGAAACGCAAAGCAGCTGGCCACAGGGATGACAATCCAAATCGGAAGCAAGCAAAGACTCATATAAATCCGAAACAACAGGGACTTTGCAGCTTATCAAGCTTGCTAGAAGATTTTGAATACCTGGAAGAAAGTCTGTCGAATCTCACAATCGAGCAAGCGCTACGTACTCACACTGATATCAAACCACAGAGAATGCTTCCTTCATGAGACAGTTCTACAGCCTCCAGCAGGTACTCCAGAAAAGGTCGACCTGTTATAATATCGTCCTGGCCAGTTCTCGTCTTTCTAGGATAGCTACAAGAGACTTGTCGTACTGGCTGTCGCACGAGGTTAGGATCAACATTCAGTCAAAGGCAACATCAACACTGCAAAGCAAAGAGCCAGACTTTATATCAATACTGGGCTGCGTGGGGTATGCGTGCCAGCTTATATATCAGGCGTTGAGCAAACTCTCTGGGATGAATAATGGCTTCCGAGATGTCGGACATATTATATATCAGCAGGTCTGCCTGTTTGAGGCAGCCATGAAAGTTTTACAAAAGCAATGTAAAATGACTGCACTTGAGAAAAAAAAGAATGATCCTCAAATGCCCAGAAAGCAGACAAAACTTCAGCGTGCAAGGACGACCCGCACACGGCCTTCCACATCTTCAGAGCACACCAAGGACGAGATAGCAGCTGAAACTAGCCGACTTTTAGGTGGCATGGTACTCTCGCTCAATCTTTCTATCAAGTCGCACAATGAACTTTTAGAGGGGTTTTTATATATTCTAATCACTCGCGTCGGACAACTGCTATCCCTGTTTGTGTTTCGAGACCTTCAACTCCAACCGAACCTGCAGGCTAGCCAGAGACAACTTCCTCTGCCACATGGGCTACTAGAGACAGATCTTGATGAGGCCTCTTTCAATGGTGCCCAGAATGAATCGAGGCTTCTGGTCTGGCTCCTCGAGAGGGCACTGGCATTCCTTGACACCAACTCCCCTAAGCACACTCGATCAA
Source organism: Penicilliopsis zonata CBS 506.65 (assembly GCF_001890105.1). NCBI lineage: Eukaryota > Fungi > Ascomycota > Eurotiomycetes > Eurotiales > Aspergillaceae > Penicilliopsis > Penicilliopsis zonata. The sequence goes on from NW_019208911.1 coordinate 1,408,171, forward strand.
CCAAACAAAGGACTCCACTATCTAAGGTCAAAGACAGACTCTGCGCCACGCTGATGGGAGCCGTCTTTGGTTCCAAAGACCCAAATTTCGAAAAGTCACTGCTCCATCCTCAGGTCCCAGATAATACAGAGCTCAACCGGTTGATCTCCGTACAGGTGACCGAGGACAACGTTCCCAAATGGTTTACGCAAGAAGTCTGGAGACTGGTGGGATGGGAAGCACTCATGGAGAAGCCAGCCAAATAGATGACTTCATTCCCGATTTCACAAGGCCATCAGAAAGCACTAATGGTTCGACTATACTATATGGTTCGACTATACTATATTTATTTCCTCAAGCTGTCAAGTGATAATTCGATATATGCTAGTTCATGATCTACTTTAGATCCAAGATCCGCACTGCGTTTCCTCCTAGGACTGCAGAGATTGAATCCGCATCCCCGGCGAAGGAGGCGTTGATTGCTTTATAATTTGTGGTTACACTGGGCCAGTCTTCGCCCTCTTTGTCGTCTAGTGGTGGGAAGAAAGGGTGATCGGTTCCTATAATAAAAGCAAGTGAGCCGTTAAAAGAGAATGCCATTTAGTTATAGAAGAAACCGATATACATACCAAAGAGAAGTCGATCAGCCCCCCCAGAAGCCTGCACTGCGGCTTCTAGACCAGCTTTCCCGTAGACTACGGCGTCCAAATATATATTGGTTCTGAGGATATCCCATACACTCCGTTGAGGACCAGGGACGTTGCCTCCATTCGCGAGGAACTTGCGTTCGTGGAGGATGCAACTCTCAATGCGGCCAGCGAGGAATGGCAGCGTGCCTCCTGAATGAGCCAGGAGAATTTTCAGGCGAGAAAAGCGATCGAATACACCGGACAACAGCATCCGCGTCACTGCAATGGTGGTCTCCAGCGGGAACCCAAGTGCCAGCGGCAACACATGGCCGTATCGGTTCGTTGCATCTGGTCCCCCGAACGCTTCGTCAGGTAGACCGTAGTGTGGATGTAGAAACAGAATCAACCCAGTCTCCTGCAACGCGGCCCAGACGAGATCGAGTCTCCTGTCGTCTAACCCTTTGCCTAACCCGGAAGTTCCCATGATGACCCCCCGGATATGTGGCAGCGTCTTGAGCCGGTGGATTTCCCCGACGATGATATCTGCAGACGGGGCACTCAATGGCAGGGCTCCCATCGCGAAGAGAGTCTCTTTCTCATGCAGACCGAGCCTTTTCTCCGGATCTGCCGCGCTATTGACTCGCGCGCAGGTCCCCTCCAGATCATCGTTGATCCGTTGGGCCCAGATCTGCGCTTCTTCCGGTGCCAGAAAGTCGAGCCACGGATTGGCAAGAGAGATCACGCTCGAGTTGATACCGTGCTGCCGCATAAAAGCAAGCTTGACGTTTATATCCGAGTAGGACGTATCGACCGGCCGTCCTCGCTGATCGAGGGGGATAGACTGGTCGTCGTCGGACGACAGAATGATCAGTCTGGGCAACGCCCCGGACGGCGGATCGTGCACATACGGGACTGTCCGGCGAGCGCGCAGCATATCCATGTACGAGGGGGGGTACACATGGGTATGGATATCGACAACCAGGGGAGTCTCCATCGTCTTCGTCACGACTTCTGGATCCGGGGTATCTGTAAAGCTTACTCTGCAGTCAATACTCCGTACCGACCTCACACTCAATTCTCCATTCCCAAGAATTAAAGTCCTGTAGAGGTCCAAAACGAACCTTGAAAATACCTCTCGACACGATAATCAACCAAGGAGGAGTGTTGATCCTTAAACCCGTTGCATTCTTGTCTCATGCGGGGTATTTGTGATTGCAGGTACGAGAGACTCCTCAGACTTGCCAGATTGACTCTACTACACATTTCCCCTACCCTGGCAACTCTCTTATCTCGCTTCATCTGTCCACGCCCAATCACTCAGTGCTGTTTTATCTCGCACTGGCCATCCGCATGACCTCATCGTCTCATCTTGTCTATCCTGCACGGCGGTCGAAAGGGAGATAACGCCTCTGCTCTTGTCTCTTGAGTTGTCCTGCCATCGAGTTTCCAAATTATCTGCCAGATAAATACTGCTACATTGACTCGCGGGTTCAACGATAATCTGTCTTCCAACTTCGTTCTCGAATATCCGGGATGGCAGGCAGCGTACCAGCACAGGAATATCAGGCGGCTGGGGTCAACAAGGACGATGTTTTGATTCCTGTGAACATCCCCCCAGGTCTCTTCTTTTGAAGGAGCTGAAAAGCATTAAATTAAACGAAATTAGATGATCAGTTTCGCCCCGTTTCTCTCGGGAACGCCAGCCGAGAAACACTCTGTTGCAGTATTGGTAACCAAGGCCTTCCAGAACTCCGGGTTCCTCTATCTCAAAGACCATGGGATCCCCCCATCTGCGGTGTCGGTCATCTTCAAATCGTCCGCGCTATTCTTTGCCCGGCCACAGACAGAGAAGGACAGCCTGAGCTGGACGACTCCACAGTCGAACCGTGGATACGTCGGACACGGACGGGAGAAGTTGACGCTGCCAGAAGAAACGGGAGGCATTGACGAGCTGCGGGTGTCGATCCCAGACCTAAAGGAGACGATGGAGATCGGCCGGGACGGTGTCGACGGGCTACCGAACCGCTGGCCCGACCATCTCGACGATGAAGGGAAGGAGTTCAAGGTGGTCATGCAGTCGTTCTTTGAGCAGTGTAAGAGCCTCCATACTCAGATCATGCGGGCCATCGCCATGGGTATGAACCTCCCCGAGCACTTCTTCGACGAGTTTGTCGATGTAGGCGACAATAACCTTCGCCTGCTGCATTACCCACCCGTCAGCAAAGCTGTATTTGCGCAGAACCCAGGCCAGGTGCGGGCCGGCGAGCACAGCGACTATGGCTCCATCACGCTTCTCTTCCAGGACAATCGGGGCGGGCTGCAGGTGCGCAGCCCGAAGGGAACTTTTGTCGACGTGACGCCCATCGCCGACACGATCGTGGTTAATGCCGGGGACCTGCTGGCGCGGTGGTCAAACGATACCATCAAAAGTACCCGCCATAGGGTGATCGAGCCGCCGGCTACTGTAGATCATGATGACTCCGATATGTATCCAGCTCGGTACAGCATTGCGTATTTCTGCAACCCGAACCAGAACAAGTTCATCGACGCCTTGCCTGGTACCTATGGGGAGCAGATGCATGTCCCCAAAAAGTACGATGGTATCAAAGCTGGAGATTATCTAGTGCAGAGGCTGGCAGCAACTACTACTGTTTAATCCACCAGGTCTCCAATTGATACCTTTTTCCTTTAACGCACAAAGCTACTGTTCTCAGCATATTGCGTGGATTTAAGAATTTGTCAATGGTATGGAATTACTGCTGCAGATATATATAGTAATCAACTAGTAAACAGACGGCAAAAGACTCAAGCGACCACCGTCCGTCACGACGATATTTCCATTGATATAACCGCCCGCCGCCCCGGCCAGCCACAGGATCAAACCGGCCATATCTTCTTCGCCGCCACCTCTCATGACGGGAATCGCTTCGCGCGGAAATGAGCCCTCCGCGGTCCCGGTACCCTCTATACCCTTGTTCTGGTACAAGGGCATCGCAAGTTCGGAATGGTACAAGCCCGGCGCCAGCCCGTTGACACGGATAGCGTACTGCGACAAGAGGGTTGACAGCATCTTGATAAGATGCGTCGCGGCAGCTTTGGAAAGACTGTATGCGAAGCTGAAGGGGACCATGCGGCTGTAACCGGCAATAGAGCTGGTTACCACAACCTGCGCCTTGGGTGGTGGGAGCATGCCCGGCTGTGCGGCAGGCAGATTCTTATTTGCCGCGTCCAGCAGCGGCAGGAAGGCCAGCACGGTGTAGTACGTGCCTGTGACATTGATGTTGAGCACGTTTGAGAAATCGTCCATCGGAAGCTGCCATAGGTGGTCTCGTAGCTCCGTTAGGGTCGGTTTCTCGCCATCCGGTTTTTTCGGGGGATGGATCATGGGGCCCATGATGCCGCTGTTTGCCACAAGGAGATGGACACGGTCTGTCTGCGAGGCAACAGCATCATACGCCGCCTCAAGGGACTCCTTGGATGTAATGTCGCCAATGATGGGGATGAGGGTCTTGTTCTTCGCGGCGGCTGCCGTCTCTTTGAGCACCTCCTCTCGCCGACCGATGATAAAGACTTTCGAGGCCCCATTCGCATCAAGCGCTAGTGCCATTGAACGACCGAGTCCTGAAATTAAAAGATAGGTGTTAACGACGGATTTCAAGAGGAATGTTAGATCTAGAAGCCCACCCACCACTTCCTCCTCCGGTGATCACGGCAACCAGGCCCTCCACCGAAAAGAGCTTAGATGCCTCGAGATGAGCCATAATTTGTCCAGTATCGAGATGTCAACTGCTTCAGAAATAGTATCAAGGTAGCTTTATATTTCGCTGCTCCAAGAAGATCATCGGTATCTGGTTCGGTCAATGCTCCGGCGATGTACCAAAGCGGGGGTTATCGCCATGGATGAGGCGGGGTAGATAAGCACGTCAAGAAGTAGTACTCTTATTGATCTATGTCGATGAAGACTATATGCGAGCTGCTGAGTCGATGAGTCTGGTCAAGATGTACCAGCAGCTCTCACGCAGGGTTCGTTGGACGAGGCAGACGCGGAGTTACTATATCTTCATTCTCCATCATGGAAGCATGCGAGCTGGAATAAGACTTCGTCAAGAACAGGTTAGAAGACCACTTACTGAGTTGTTTCAGCTGTTTTGCCTTTCCCAATTCTGCAGGTCAATTTCTTGTTAAAGGGAGATTTCGGCATGATTCATGTCCGGCAGAGGGAGGGAGGGGCCTTTTCCCTCTCCGACCTTCTGTCACTCTTCAACCAGCACACCATCACCACATCACCACCATGGCGCTCAAGTTTGGTGGAAGCACATTGAAACCCCCCAGTTCTTCCATGACATTAGAGTTTGTTGGCTGCCACGAGTATTTGGCGGCCTTCGATTCCATCGAAATCCTGACATTGCAGGCCTGAGATTTAGTTCAACGTCATCACTTCCGGCAGGCCCGACGCAACACCCACTTTCTGAACGCAGCCAATTCACCTGGAAAGGAGGCCGTGAAAGCTTCTACTATGAATTGAGCTATTTACGATAGTTAGTATTACATCGCTCGATATGAATATCTTGCTGCGAAAGCTACATCACTGCCAGAAAAAATATACCTCTATTACTATCTCCAGGGATAGCTTCAAGCTCTTTTAAGGGCTTTTTTGACGTGCAGGGGAAACTCTAGGTCTCGCCACTCATCTACGGTACCAAGCGGATATATACTCCTGTGTACCATATAGTCCTACTCCTGGTCCACTCTTTCGATCCAATTGCATCACCATCATATACCTGTTTTCATCAAGAGAAGACCTTTGGAAGCTCGGGGGTTCAGTTTGATAGCCAACTTGAAACTGCCATATGGCTGCAACCTTTCAAAATACCGGGATATTCCAACTATTGTATAATAATATCATGGCAACTCCACTTATTACTGATGCAAGCGGCTGCGATACAGCTCATCTGACCTCAGATAGGCTTCTGTGAACCGTCGTCTGGATGATTATATGCCATTAAGACGTCATGGGCATCCCTTCGTACAACAGTGAGGAGGTAGCATTGGACCCTGAAAGACGGGAATCTATTGCTATTTGGCTGACATGATTAGCAATCGGTTGCGTCAGAGGAGGATGCATACTACTCCCCTCATGATATATGTTCCCTACTTCCATGGGGGATGGCGTCGGTCATCCATCCGTTTGTTTTGTCCTCACCTGCGATTCAAACCAAGGGTTGACTGAAAGCATTCTATAATTATGATTTTGAAACCCTGCCTAGTCCTAGGCCTTGTAGGGTTCTTCCCCTTGGCTCAAGCCTACCCCAAGTGGTTTGTTGCTCGACAGACTACAGCCGGTAGCAGCCAGGCTACTGCTACTACTTCTGCCTCTGCCTCTGCTTCGGAGCCCCCTGTTGTCAGCTATGCTACTTCAGCGCCCCATACGCCTTTCAGTGGGACTGCCTTGGTGACTGGCGCCCTGAATGCCTCTTCAGTCGGGACGAACATCACTAGTCAGCCTGTGAGCCCGGCGGCCACCACCTATCCGAGCAACGGCCAGCTCCAAAACCCCGAGCCTGCTCCGTATGTACCGGCTGGAGGTGTCGGAACCAATGGAACGACGCCTACTTACAACGCCAAAAGCGACTTTGACTATGAGTCCTTGGTAAGTCTTGCTCCCACCACGCAATGAAGCTTCTCTCGTACTCATTGGTCGCCAGGCCCTTGCGCTCTATCAGGAATACATCGAATTGGATCTCTTCCGGGACGGGCTTGCTCGCTTCTCCGATGCCGAGTTCAAGGCTGCTGGCTTGAACGCCGAAGACCGATATCTGATCCAGTTCATGGCGCAACAGGAAGTGGGCCACGCGACGATGCTGACCAACATTCTGGGCGCCAACGCACCCAAGCAGTGCACATACAACTACCCCTACACGACGGTTGCCGAGTTTCTGGACTTTTGCCAGAAACTCACCCGTTTCGGAGAATCCGGGGTGTATGGGTTTCTGGCGCATCTAGACTCACGGGAAGCAGCCACACTGCTAACCCAGTCCATCACGACCGAAGCCCGTCAGCAGATGATTTTCCGGCAGTTCGAGGGGCTCTTCCCCATGCCTGTCTGGTTCGAGGTGGGCATACCCCAGTCTTGGGCCTGGACTCTGTTGGCCCCGTTCATCAGCTCGTGTCCCGAGAATCAGACGCGGCTGGCGTGGGAGAATTTCCCAGCCCTCTGGATCCTGAACCAGCCCAACCCGGCGCGAGTGAATGCATCTGCTGGGTTTAACGAGACTCTGGGTCCCGGTATCAATGCGTTGAACAGTACCAAGGTCACCGGCTCTGCGGCATGCATCAACAACACCACTCCCGGCAGCAGCTGCAGCCCGGCCATCACCAACAACCGGACCATCCCTCTATCGTACCCTGGCCGCCGAGTGTGGTTCCAATGGGAGTCTCCGGGCAAGCCTGTTGGGCCAAACAATAGCTATGTCACTACGAGCAGTGCGGGCACCCCCAAGTATGTCGCGTGGGTGACGCAGTTGAACGTGACCTACTCGTCTTTGACGGTCAGCAACAATTCTAGCATCGGCTGGACCACGCAGCCTAGCCTGGACACCTACGCCGGCGACCCCGCGATCAATGGCACGATGTTCGTCGCAATCACCGACGATGATATATATTTGACTCCATTCAACATCAGCTTGATTAATCCCCACGTTGTCGCCGGTCCTGCCATTTACCAGGCTGGCTAAAAATATTTAACTCCAACCGACCAGATACACGCAATGGGTTTAATGTACAGTAATAGTGGAAGGTAATAGGTAATAGTAATATAGTAGTATAATGAATTTGTTGCTAGTATTATTTTCCTGGGGCTCTCTAACTCCGGTATCTCCGGTCGATCTGCCACACAACTTCAAAGCTGAGCAAGTGTCCACTGATCCGATCCGTCTCACCACCGGCACTTGTTTTGCTGCACACAGGAAACACAAAGCACAATGGTGGATGGTCCCCGAAACCGAAAACAAAGACGAGCGGCTGCCAACGATGCATGTGGCGACTTCTCGATCCCCCTAGCCTACCCTCCCACCGAGGGAGACGCGCCGAAATCCAAAACACTGTATGAGGTGATCGCTGAGCGACAGCGAGAGCTTCAAGCGAAGCAGGGGATCTCCGCAGGACCCGATACCTTTGACCCCAGCAAACTTCCCAAGGGTACGCGGATGGTGACTGTGGATGGGAGCGGAAAGATCATACCTCTCGACGAGACAGACAGATCATCGATATCATCGACAGCAGAGGACGAAAGAGAAACAGAAACAGAAGGAGAAGGAGAAGAAGAAGAAGAAGCCATCCCCCCCTTCATCGACACCCTGCTTCTCTCCTTCCCCCTCTCCGCCCTACATCTGACACTCGCCTACCTCGCCGCACACCAGTACGCGCAAGAGATCCATCTGGGTGCTTTGATCCACGAGTCTGTGGTCATTGTGTTTCCCCTCCTGACATTCCTCATCCACCTTGCCCATGGCCATATAATATCTTTCGGAAAGAAAAACATCAACAACAACAACAACAACAACAAGAAGAAGAAGAAGGACGAACGCCCGCTTTCTACTACCCTGCTGCAACTCACCTTCCCGCCGCGAACCCTCCTCTTCCTCCCATTGGCAATCTACCTCGGCGCCCGCCTCATCGAACTCACCAACGACGACCCATATTACGCGGTGATGAAGCGGGCGCCCGCCATCGGCACGATGTGGGTGTGGTCTATCCTCGAGATGTCAGTGGGGGGGGCCTTTCTGGGAGCATTGGCGCCGTTGTCTTGGGGGGTATGGTATAAGGGATATATTCTGTTCTAGCCTGAGGTCTCTCAAATCATTTCGGCGTATAAATTGGATAAATTCGGGGGTTACAACTGGAATTAATAATATCTGCATGGTTAGTATATGTAAAAATAATGAATTCAGTATAATGCTATTATTTGCCATCGGCAAATATATCCAACCGACTCTGCTCATGTTCTAGACTGAGACTACATAGTTAGTTACTAGTTACTAGGACTCAGCTGAACTCTACTAGAGTAGTTCGGACTCCACAGTTCGTACTAGAGAGTAGCTACTGCTAGTTCGTGGTTACTAGTTGACTTCATTCTTTGTATTCGCTGATCTGGTGGAGCGACAATTGGAACCCTGCATGTAGACTAGGGAGTGGTAACTACGGAGTAGGACTGCTGAGAATTGAATTCTAGACGAAGCAGGTCAAATTCTTGGTCTATCTCGTAATTCGTCATTCGTCATCATGATTATCGAACCCGCATAGCCTTGCTGCGAGCCGGGCTAGTAGTTCGTGCGTGCTGTCATGGGTAAAAGGTTACACGGAGTCGCTGGCTGCAACGGTGATGCCGGGGACGATCCCGGCTCGGGCGACGAGCCCTCCCATTGGGTCAGCAGGGAAGCCACCATCTCGCGGTAGGCATTCATCTGCGTGAGCTTGAACCGCTGGATCTTGCCACTGGGCGTGCGCGGGATTTCCTCGACAAAGATGACCCCGCCCTTGATGGCCTTGTAGCGAGCCAGCTGCCGCCGTGCAAATACGTACACATCGGCTGCCGTCAGCTGAGCCGCGGCGGGGGCGGTTCGCGAGCGTACAACAAACGCGCGTGGCAGCTCGGTGGTTCCGTCGGTGCTCATCACGCCTATCACGGCGACATCGTCGATGAGTGGGTGTTGGAGGAGGACGGCCTCGACTTCGGCGGGTGCGACTTGCCAGCTGAAAAGTTAGAAAGGCACTAAACTAACAACACGAAAAGAAGAAGAAGAAAAAAAAGAAAAAAAAAA